>NC_141610.1:17304639-17564639 GCF_047967505.1 Dipteris shenzhenensis
AAGGAAGTACTCATGCAGGTCTACCCCTCAACAGAATGGGGTTGCAGAAAGGAAGAACAGGCATATTGCAGAAGTAGGACGGGCGATCCTAAATGAGAAAAACATGCCTGATTATTTTTGGGCTGAAGCAGTGGCAACTGCTATTTATATTATGAACAGAACCCCCACTGCAGCTGTCCATGGCATGACGCCTGAAGAAATGTATACAGGCCAAAAACCAGATATTTCTCACTTGAAGGTATTTGGTTGCATAGCTTATGTTCATGTTCCTGATGAGAAGAGAACAAAGCTGGATCCAAAGGCAAAAAAATGCATCTTTATTGGATATGCTCTGCACCAGAAAGGGTATCGCTGTTATAACCCTTCCACCCGCAAAATGCGTGAGCAGAGATGTTTTTTATGAAATGAGCAGCTGGTATGCACCAACTGTTATGGTAGGAGATGCAGATGCAGGAAATGGGAATGCTGCAATAAATGCAGAGCAGCAATCTCAAGCCTTGAGTGGACCCAGAGAGTCCTCTACTAGTGGATCTAATGCATGGACAGGGAGATTGAGATCTAGTGAATCGTCACATGGCAGCCCTGATAGTGTTGTGCAGGTATCACATAAGGCAAAAGAAAAAGTAGACCATGCTCCAGTGTTTGATGTGTCTGCTGGTAGCTCTCATGTTGATGGAGAGTCAAGCGGCTCTGAAATGAGCCTTGATGAGGAACTTGGGATTCCTTCTATTGTTACACGGTGCAAGGAAAAGCAGGCATGATTTAAAGACTCCTACAACTGATCCAGTTGTACGGAGGTCCACTCGTATTAAGTATCCAGTTGACAGGCTGAGATATGATGGGTATACAGCACATCACTATGCTTATATGGTCAAGGTTCTAGAGGAGCCAGAGCCCACATGTTTTGAGGATGCAGCAGGGCATGAAAATTGGGAAGCAGCTATGGATGAAGAGATGGCTGCCTTGGATGCAAACCACACTTGGGATTTGATGCCTTTGCCTCATGATAAGAAGGCTATTGGCTGCAAGTGGGTTTACAAAGTAAAGCACAATGCTGATGGGTCTGTTAGCAGGTACAAGGCAAGATTGGTTGCCAAAGGTTTTGCACAGACATATGGAATTGACTATGAGGAAACTTTCAGCCCAGTTGCAAGGATGGCAACCGTGAGAGCAGTAATTGCTATGGCTGCTACAAAGGGATGGTCTTTACATCAAATGGATGTGAAAAATGCCTTCTTGCATGGTGATTTGCAGGAAGAGGTTTATATGATGCAGCCAAAAGGTTATGAGGATAATTCACACCCCGATTTTGTATGCAGGTTGCGCAAAGCCTTGTATGGCTTAAAACAGGCGCCGAGGGCATGGTCAGACAAGATAGGACAATATCTTGTCACTATTGGATTTCAGATTTCCAATTCAGATTTTTCACTTTATGTGAAAAGGACAAACAGAGGGATTGTGCTTGTAGTCATCTATGTTGATGACTTGATTATTACAGGTGATAGTGATGCAGACATTAATGAAGTGAAGCTGCTGTTGAAGCAGAAATTTGAGATGAAGGATTTGGGAGAGCTACGTTACTTCTTGGGCATTGAGGTTATTAGATCCCCGAGTGGGATATGGCTGTTGCAAAGGCAATACGGTTCGGACATGTTGTCCAAATATGGGATGACAGGCTGTAAGCCTATCTCTGTTCCATTGGAGCAGAATGTGAAGCTCAATGCAGAGACAGGTGAGCTTCTTGAAGATATTACTATGTACAGGCGCATAGTAGGTAGCTTGATTTACATGACTATAACCAGACCAGATTTGAGCTATGCTGTGGGGCTGGTGAGTCAGTTTATGCAGGCACCGAGGAAGCCACATTTGGATGCGGCTAGGCGCATACTGCGGTATGTGAAGTCCACATTGCATTATGGACTGTTTTATGAAGCTGGGTGTGCATTACAGGTACATGGATACACAGATGCTGACTGGGCTGGTAGTGTCTCAGACAGGAGATCTACTAGTGGTTTTATGTTTTCCCTTGGGAGTGGTGCCATCAGTTGGAGCAGCAAGAAGCAGCCAACAGTTGCCTTGTCGAGCACAGAGGCTGAGTACAGGGGTGCAGCAATGGCTGCATGTGAGGTAGCTTGGTTACGGAAGCTACTTGCAGATATGGGACAGTCAATTCATGCAGCAGTTGTCATTCATTGTGACAACATTAGCAGCATCATGCTTGCTAATAACCCAGTTTATCATGCTAGAACGAAGCACATTGAGGTGCATTATCACTTTGTGAGAGAGAAGGTTCTAGCTGGTGAGATTGATCTTGTCTATGTCAGCACTGAGGAGCAGGTGGCTGATATTTTTACGAAGGCATTGGGTACCGAGAAGCTTCGCAGATTTAGGAGCTTGCTTGGTGTACGTGAGATGGATTTGAGCTTGAGGGGGAGTGTTGAGATATCAAGCTCTACCCCCGATATATCTCTTGGATGACTATCATTTATGTCACCGCCTATGTTAGTTGTACTCGTGGTGTAGTTAGACTACCACGTATGTTTTTGGTTTGGGTTCACATATGAACCACGTATTCTAGGGTTTGACATATAGGGTATTTCCCTCTTCTATTGTATAGTTGTTGTGTGCAAAAGTGAAGAAAGGCTTCACCCTCCAACCTTGTGTCCTCTCTCTTGTGTGTTGTGAAGAAAGCTGAACTTGAGTCTCCTATCTCTCTCCTTTATTCTTTACATATCTATGACCCCCAATCCTCCTTCAAGCTTGGGTCTAGTGCAAAAGCTCCACTTCCTTGGATATTTTCTTTTTTCCTGTCCACAAAATGACCTACATCTACTTATGAACCTATCTATATTAGTTTGAGATGGGTGCCAGCAAGATAAATAGAAAATGAAAATAGGATACATACAATGATTCACAATCATCTTTCTTCCTACTAAATTTTCTTGAAAATCTATCCATGTGTCCAATGTTTTAGAGAACCTTTCCATAACCCAATCCCACCTATCCTTTAAAAGAATGTTAAATATCATGGGAATACCCAAAATTCTAAAAACCATATTGTTAGGAATTGTTTTACACCCTTGTTGTTCAAGGACTACTTGTTTCCCACCACTGAGTGTGGAATATCTAGACTTTGTATGTTTAATCAAAGAGCCAAAGGCTTTTGCAAAAAATATCAAGATAGTCTAAAACTTCTTCAACATACTGTTGAGTGTTTTTGGGTGTCAGATTAATGCCACTAGCAAACTATTGATCAACTAAATGCCTTTCAAAGGGAGTTCTATTCCTATTATCTTTCCACATTATATTTTGTCATGAAGGAGTGATCCCAAGGCATCAGCCAGCTATGCAAAAAATTAAAGGTGCTATTGGGCAGCCCTACCTAATGGATATTTTCAAAGGAAAAGTCTTTGTCATCTCTCCATTAACATAGACATTTGTTGGTGCATTAGTTACTTGATTTTGATGTATGAGAAAAAAATAGGTCCTGACCCCATTCCAAAAATTCTTGTAAATTAAAGTCCCACTCGAGTCTACCATATGCATTGTCAAAATCTACTTTTAAGAAGCATATGTCATGCTTTGTATCTCTAGAATATTCATAGCCTTCCCACAAGTTAACTATAGCTTCTAGGCAATTTCTACCCTTGATAAAACCTTTATGGTCCTATAGAATTCATTTTGCTTGGGGACTTTGGAAGGTTAAATAAGCTATTTGGTCACTTGCTATAGCATATGCCTTGTGGATCATTTGGCTTGCTAGAAATGAGTTTCAATTTAATCAAGTGGATATTAATGTTGAATTTAAGTTTTTGAATTGGATTGATAGGAATAGAACCTACTTACTCAAGCTACATGAAACTTCAACCAAGAGCATGACCAACTTTCCAAGGACATGGACTAACATGTAATTAATTTTTTGAGAACTACTGCCACTAAATGTCATTTTATAGCAACATGGTTAGATTTTACCAAACTCTCAAGTCAGCCTTAAAATGATTTTCTAAGATTATTTTTTAGTAACTTTGTTGATGTAAAATTTCAATGCTTGTTTTTTTATATCTTTCACTTCTCTAGAGAAAAATGTACTTTGGGAATGCAATGATGTAGTCTTTTGATATCAATATACACAACATATCTCTGCCCAAAAAATATTATGGGAAAAGTGCTCATATAAAGAATGTTTTAATCTATAATATGTCATCCCAAATTTGATTTAGTCAAGTTGTATATAATCTTTGAGTCAATGCATAATGTTGTGGAAAATTTCACATCAGTCCACACAAGGAATGTGTGATACTATAAGCATAAGTATGAGGCTATACTTGCTCATTTTTAAGAAAGTAAAACAAGCATGCCTTTTATTTTAGTCAACAGTTTGCCTTCCCTATGAGCATAAAAATTTAATGGGCCTATATAATGCCAGACTATCAAAATTCAAACCTGTTACATATTGCATATACGTATTGGGAAGTAATCTATTATAACTTGAGATGTGTTGGAGAATAATAAATGTAATATCTTTTTTTGGTCCCTAAATAATCATATGAAGCCCAAAAGTGGTCCCTTGAGCAAACATATATACACTCATAATGGTAAGCTACTTTATTCTGAAAGCTATTAATCCAAGTAGAATGGCATCTAGCAACTAATCTAAAAACTATTAAATCTATTTATGGTATTTCACATGGAGCAAATGCAAAGCACTCTTGTCCCTTGTGCAAGGTACAAAGAGTAAAGGAAGCAAAATGTAAGGATGCAAAGATAGCATGGGTTGGTAGACTTAGAGACATTGACCATTCCAAGCCACTAGATTGGGACATTGTAGAAAGGATAAGCCTTAGAAATCAATATCAAGGCTATTTTCTTAGAGAAGGTACACATTTGCATACTTCACGCTAGCATATGGGATAATTGAGAATCTTGTTCATTTATATATCATTGATGCATATAACTTGAAGCTAGAAGAAGATAGTCAAAAGATAATTGAAAGAAGTGAGAAAATTCTTTCAAATACGGGATTGGACTTTGGCTAGCTAAAAATAAAAATGATGAAAAAAACCAAGGAAATCAAACAATATTCCATGCAAACCAAGTTTTGGTGGTGTTAAAGCTTTGAGATTTCTATTTGCAAATGAAAAAATTGACAGTCTCAAGTGTGCCAATGAGTCTAATGTGTGGAGAAAGATACATAATGCTTGTTGTTGAATGATGGGAAAAAGGTTAAAAAGGGTGGAAAAGTCTCAAGTGTGGTTAGCACTTGATACATTGGTACCTTCATTGTGTAGAAGAAAAGGAGAGGTTGAGATATTTGTGGGCATGGTGTATCAATTTCCAGCAATATGGAGATTGGATGGGGAAAGAACCACTTTACAAAACACATGGTAAGTTCTTATATGTGGCTTTCACCATTTCTTGCTATTGTCAACTTTCATACATTCTATATTCGTTTGTGCATTATGAGTCTTCTAATCTAGTATGTGCATTGCTTAGACATTTTATATGCTCATGCACCATAATAGCATGGTTGTATGGAAGCATTCATTCAACTCAAGGCATAGAGAGATATCAATGGTAAGTGTGATGTGTATATAATCAAGCCACTCAACATGGAGGTGGTAGGACTAAAAGTAATCCAATGGTATAGTTTGTTCAATGGTGGTACAAGCAAATTGAAATAAGGGCTATGCAACTTTGGCATACAAAGAATCCTTGGTGTTTCAAGGGAAAAGTGTTTTGGTGAGTAGACCCAAATGAGCGGTCACCATTTAAGGAAAGCATTCACACTTTTCAAGGATATTTTAGCATTTTAGGCAAGCATCATAGTCTAGGCCAAATTTCGTGAGTGATTGATGCTATGTATGACAAGATTGGTATATTACATGGTACTAGCTGATGTTCTCCATGTCCTAACTTGTGCAAGAAGGTGAGTTCTATGAGTGAGTTAGAGAGGAATGGGATGATCATTTTCCTGTCAATGAGGATGTGTTTCTCATTAAATCCAATATGATAGATAAGTGACTACTCAAGGAATAGAAGAAGAAGGGCTTTAGAAAAGTAGCACATTGTTGGCTCTTAGAGATGACTGCATGTCCAAATCTTTCAAGTATGTAAGTTGGAATGTTGCATTAATAAAAGAAATAGAATATAGCCCCCAAACATCATTCCAAAACAATAAATTAATATGTGAAGCTCCCTTGAATAAGAATATCTCCTTTATCCTTTCATATATATATATACTAGAATGTTGCATTAATAAAAGAAATAGAATTACAATCCCCAAACATCATTCCAAAATAAAAAAATTACTCTATCAAGCTCCCTTGAACAAGCATATATCCTTTTTCCCACTAGCTAAAGCACATATTCTTCATCCCACTTCATTCTACAATTAAAAATTTTTAGTCCACAGACATTTCTCCATAAGAAAAAAATGATGTATAATAAGCTCCATTGAACAATAAAATAATCTATCATAACCTTCCTTGAACAATCATATGTCCTTTGGCCTAGTATATGAGTATCTCTTGCTCTAAGTAGGAAGAAATGTTGTAGTAAAAAGCCCCCAAACATTGTTTTAAAACCACTGTAATGATCTTAAAGATGAGTCATAAACAACAAGCTTGAATGGTATCGCAATAAAATGCAAACCTATCTTGTGAAAGTAAGATAGATAATGCAATCTCAATCTCAATATAATCACCCACAAGGTAAAAAACCATGAACGTACTATAATCATCATCCTCTAAAACCTTGACTACAAGAATTTAAATAAACTACAAAAATTGCACAGTCTCAATCCCTCTTTTTGGCATCTAGGTGAGGAACTCCAAGGGCTCAAGCAAAGAGCCAACATGACATCATCAACTTTAAGAGAGACACAGTGTCTCCCTACTTCTATGAATTCATGTACCATGTTGCATGTGCTTGCAGCCACGTCAATCACCACATCCCCTCCTACATAAAGGTGTACAAGAGAAACCTACAATTCAATCAATCAAGGTTTTCATGGGATAACCAACCATGAATGGCATTGGTTTCAAGAAACATGAGGCACCATTCATTGTTATAGTCACCTGCTCAAGTCAAGTTGTCATTCTGCACCACCCCATAGGGTCTTGTGCCTATCTTATGTGAATTTAAAGGCCTTGAATGGACAATCGCTTACCCAGTTGGATTCATTGATGCAAATATTATCCCCAACATTTTTTTGTGCTAAGCTCCTATTGAAGTACATGGGCTACTTGCATCCTTGGTGCTGGAACATTGCTAAAACAAGCTAGTTCATCTATTATCACCACCAACACACAATATTGTGTAGTTTTTCAAATTGCTTTTCTTCATAAATGATTTCCTCTACCTTCTATTTGTGGTTCTCCCACATATATCCACACTCTATGTACACCATCATAGTGCAGATTCACATAATTGTCCATTTCCCCCTCCTACACATAAAATATATGGTCCGGCAAGCATGTGGTAATGAGCCACCAACCATCTTCCCACCACCGAGCCACCACCTGGAATGCCAAGGCTAGTATAGCATCCACTAGAGAAATTTATAGTATGTCCCACCCTAAAAATTCCTTTTTGAGAATTCTCTCAACCAAGGAAGATGTGGGAAAGTAAGCCCACATCATGCTTGTTGATGCCTTGCTAGGTGACCCATTTATTGTGAGGGATGGAGCAGTCACCAATTTCAAAAAATTCCTTAGTTTTATAAGAGCCCTATAAAAAATATCATGACATCAATACTCATATTGTGAGGGATGGAGCAGTCACCAATTTCAAAAAATTCCTTAGTTTTATAAGAGCCCTATAAAAAATATCATGACATCAATACTCATATTGTGAGGGATGGAGCAGTCACAAATTTCAAAAAATTCCTTAGTTTCATAAGAGCCCTATAAAAAATATCATGACATCAATACTCATATTCAAACAAGGTCTCAAAGACACTCCTATATCTTGGCTTAACTAAACAGATACCTATGCCGCTTTCCCTCTACAACCACCTTTGTAGCAAGTAGAAAAATACATTGTTCAAGAAACACACTATATTGAAATATGAGCCTCACTAGAAAGACGGTGGGACGAGGTGTGTTAATGCTCACTTACCCTCACCCATCTCCCCTCTCCATATCATTATTAGCATCTCCCCCACTTCTCATTTCTTCACCACCAAGGAAACTTTTAAAGTCAAAAGGCTTCATTGCCTTCAAGATGCCCTCAACATGCCTTGCTCTTTGTGTCTCTCCTTCTTTGTCGTGGAACCAAAGTCCTTTGTCCTCTTTCCCTACTAGTGAATGCATTTAGGCCACAAATTCTACCATGCATGAAGATGAGGGTGAATCTCATTGCATGGCTTGATATACGAATGGGACACACATGCTTACTTGAGTTGGAGCAAGACAAACATACCTTCATGTAGCTTCTTTTTGGTGCAAGGGACCATGTTCCACTAGGTAGTCCAGCAAACCATGGGCATTCTCTACCTCCCACTCTAGCAAGCCACTAAGGCACTTCCACCATGAGACATGAAACATGGCAAGAGCCTCTTTCTTGACCCACCAATCATTGCATGTTTATGGCTTCTCATTGAGCTTAGCCTCATTCACAAGCTTGTTCAACCACCTACAACCCATTCACACAAGTTATAAACCAGCACTTACCTCCATGTAATGAGTGGGTGGTGAGGAAACTTGCATCTAACATTACCTAATATACACTAGGCAAGGCATAGATATAAGCATCTGTGGCTATTTGTCCCCAAGTGTTGAGCTCTTCATGTTAGATGCTATGTCTAAATATGTATCATGGATGTGTAGTTGGTGGCAAGCTCTAAAATATTTTATCACATCTTCTGGGATATATACATAGATTGAATCAACATCTAAATCCACATGCTCAATCAACCCATAGTCCTCCTCCATCATCTAAGACTAATAAGTCTTCCTAACTATGTATCGTATTATCTCTTATCATTCCTACCAGCTTCTCTCCATTTCCTAAACCTGGCATTGCCTTGAGATGAGGACATTTTAGATTACCAAAAAAGAGCACTGCAACCATTGCATTTGATGCACAATTCCTATTGTCAGATATGGAAATTCCATTAAAGGACAGAAAGTGTGTTGTGAACAAAAATTTCCTCGCAACTAAACTTCCTACAGGGTTGCAATTTGACAGACTGAATGTAGTGATTATTACTAATCATGTTGGTGGTCAAACCCTAGTCCAATTGTGAAGCACACTGATATGGAGGGAGCTTTGTATTTCATTGTGGATTCAAGCTTGGTTGTTTGCTAAGTATGCAGTGTCCACAATGAGGCCATCCTCAACAACCACTACTAAATATAGTCTAGATGCTATCTATGTAGAGAATGATAGCAATCACAGAAGCTTTGAAAATGTTCATATGGATGGGAATAACAACATGCGATCCCACAATGGATCAAAAATCCACAATATCAAGGGTCCTCTCCCCACATACCAATAAATATTATGGAATTTCTTAGGAGTAAAGGGCCCGCATCAATTTTAAGTAAATCTTCCTCAAGGTTGCCATGGAAAGCAAGTGTAGACAAGTTTGGGTTCCACGAGGATGCCTTTTCCAATTGTTGATGAAAAACCTCCAATGCAATCTAGAGTAGAGATAGTGGAGACAGACAAGCATGAACCTCCTTCAAAATTTGCAAAGCAAGCAAAAATACAATCTCTCTTGGGTGTAGTGTTGTATCTTACATGCGTTCTCACTATGCATCAACAAGTTTGAAGGATCGGGTGTGTTATGAGGTTGGAGGAGCTCCCACAAGAGCACAATGGGAATTGTATCTTTGAGATACCCCTCTCAATAAGGTAATGGCCAATGGAGGGAATGGAGCTCAAATATGGTGGCCATCTAGACAAAACCTATGCCTTGAAATGTTGCATTCGAGGGGACAGCTTGCAAGAGTTCATGTGCAAGTGCATTTGAATGTCACAATTCGTCATGCCCCAAACTATTTAACACTAGAATGAAGATGATGCATTCTTCAAAGGTTTGCTGAGAAGGAAGTGTGACATTGGCATGGTGGCTATACCAGAAAGGATGGAGGGTACTTGAATTGCCATTTTGGCAAGGCAGTAGCCATGTGTGTTATGGTGTGTGACAGTATAGCTCACTATGCCCCATGATGCGACATTGACTCAGTTGATTATACATATGGGAAAGCATGTACACAAGTACAACTTGGAACATCAAGGAGCACTTTGATGAAGGTAAGTTCATTGCTAGTGTGAGACATATGCAATCAAATTATAGTGTTGGAACTAGGAAAGTTCAAATGTATGTGACACACAGACTCATGGAACAAATGGTATTGAAGGCAAAACAACCTGAGGAGGCTCACTATGCAAAATGATATGACATAGAGACTAATTGAAGAAATGGTATTGAATGCAAATGACCTAAGTCTATCATTATGGTGATGCTGAGTTGTGCAACATCTTGCAACAATTAGATCCACTAGCAAAAACATGTAGGTAATGGCAATCCCTTGGTGTTGAATATAGTGATTCTTGCACGGTGCTAAGGATTAATGATTTTGTTATTATACTACTTTAATTGGCTTACAAGACATTGTTTGCAAAGCAAAGAGAACTAGTTTACCTAGGTATAGTGGACTTGATAGCATCTTGGAGCTCAAACAAAAATGCATGTATGTCTTCCATTATAGTCAATTCCTTGGTTAAGGGTTTGAGGAGGATAGATGTTTTATTTCCAAAGTGTCTCCAACTTCAGGGGCTGATTGACAAAATATGAAGAGGGGAGAGGAGAAGAGTGGAGATGAGGAGAGAGGGCATAGCTAGAGAGCACACCACAAATGACTAACTGTACACTAGATTTAGTTGAAAAAATAGAATATATACAAACCATTTTAGGGTTAGGGTTAGGGGATCTAACCCTTTTCTATATAGCACTTTATAAGGTTAGTGCTATGCGCATATCATCATGTGATGGTGCTATTCACACATGATCACATGATGTTGAGCGTGAACTCTCAACACCTTCCCTCACGATCAACATCATGAAGTAGGCCTTCTCTCAAGATGATGATTTTGGGGAATCGAAGAAGGACTGAGCATTACATTCCATCACACCCCTTTAATGGGAATGTTCTTCCTCTGCGTCAAACCAAGAGCTAGTGGGTGTTTCTCGAATAGCTCATTACCGAGTGGTTTGGTAAAGATGTCTGCAACATTTTCTTGCTATCAAAATGCTGCAGTGTGATGTCACCAAGTAACACTCTTTCTCTGATGAAGTGCTCTTTGACATCAATGTGCTTTGTCCTGGAGTGATATACTAGATTTTTGGCCAATGCTTGAGTCGATTGATTATCACAGTATATTGTTGTTGGCTTTGACTCATCAAAGTAATCTATTTCTGATAAGAGTCTTTTGAGCCATATAGCCTCACATGCACCTGTAGTGAGTGCTCTATATTCTGCTTCAGTCGAAGACAAAGAAACAGTTGGTTGTTTGTTTGACAACCATGATATAGCACCTTGACCAAGGAAAAATGCATATCCCTGTCTCGATCTCCTGATCTCATGATCTTCGACATAGTCACTGTCAGGATATCCATGCAACCGTGGATGACTTCCTCTGTATTCTATCCCAAACTATCTTGTACCTCTAATGTATCTCAAGACTCTTTTGGCTGCATTCCAATGAGACTGTTTTGGATTTGTCATAAACTGTGCTAGTGAGCTTAACAAATATCTGGCCTTGTGATTGTCAGATATATAAGAGATCCGATGAGCTGCCTGTAGTATCTGTCATTGTCTGTAGGCTTTTTTGAATCTTTAGTAAGTTTCAAACTCTGTTCCATGGGAGTGGCTACA
The DNA here is from genome assembly GCF_047967505.1 of Dipteris shenzhenensis. Classification (NCBI taxonomy): domain Eukaryota; kingdom Viridiplantae; phylum Streptophyta; class Polypodiopsida; order Gleicheniales; family Dipteridaceae; genus Dipteris; species Dipteris shenzhenensis. Next base: position 17,316,525 of record NC_141610.1, read on the forward strand.
ATCTTGCAATCTGCCATATGAAACTTCTTCAGGAGACTATCAACATACTTGAGCTAACTCATGAATGTGCTATTTGAATCTCCCTAGAACTCAATTCCAAGACAATAGTGCATAAGTCCAAGATCTTTCATGTCGAACTCTATAGATAAATCCTGTTTCAGTTTTCTGATGAAGCTATCCTTTCTTCACGTCACAATTAGATCATCTACGTACAAAAGTGCAAGAGTAATGTCTTCCCCTTTAACTTTGTAGTAGAGAGTATGATCTGCATTGGATTTCATGTATCCCAGATCAGCAAAATACTTGTCAATTCTACTGTACCAACTTTTGGGTGCTTGCTTTAAGCCATAGAGACTTTTCTTGAGATGGCAAACCTTATTCTCCTTTCCTGGTTCAACATAACCTTCTGGTTGTTGTATGTAGACTTCCTCATCTAGATAACCATTGAGAAATGCATTCTTGACATCGAGCTAATACACATTCCATTTGTTGAGTGTTGCTAGTGATATCAAGAACCATATGGAATCCATCTTTGCTACTGGAGCATAAGTCTCATCATAGTCTTGACCATATTATTGTGCAAATCCTTTTGCAACTAATCTGGCTTTGTATCTCTGAATACTGCCATCTGGATTGTACTTCACTTTGTATACCCATTTGTTTGCTATGGCCTTCTTTCCTAGTGGAAGGTCGCATAAATCCCAAGTATTATTCTTATACAAAGCATCCATTTCTTCATTCATAGTAGTTTGCCATTCTGGCTTGTCTACTGCATCTTCGGATCGTCTGTAGCCATGATGGTAGTCATAAAAGCATAGTTGGTGGTTTCCACCTGAATTGCTTTGCCTTTCTGAGCATATGTCAATCTGGCTGGTGGTATGCTTTCCTTAGTAGACCATCTGAGCTGCTATGGCTCTGCTTGGGGTGTTGCTGGCAATTCTTGCTCTTCTTCGTCAACCTGTTTTGAAGATGGCTGTGAAGTCGATGCTTCTATCTCCCGTGTAGGTGAGGTTGGAGGCGGGAGCGTTGTTGGTATCCTATGCTGGTGCCATTTACGATGGCAAAGGAGCTGTCGGTGGGCTGCGCTGATGAGATGGAGCTTGCAAGGCTGTGGCACTGGAGACCGCTCCTTGATGGAGAGGCATGGAGACTAAGCTTTCCTATGCAGTCGTACCGCACTGATGGCTGGTTTCCAGTTGTTGATGAAGGGCTGCTCATTGGCGCTTATGTTTTGGCTGGCTCTATTGCTATAGGCGTAGACTTTGAATAAGCCATGAGCAAGGCCCAGTGCGCTACTTGTTGCTGGAGATGCCCTTTTTGGAGGTTCTTGTGAGGTCTTTGGAGCTATGGCTATCCCGTCAAGGCTGGAGCTATTGTAGCTAAAGGAGCCAAGTCATCTTTGAAATGGAGTCAATGGCCTTGTGAAGAAGGAGGCAGGGTCTTTCGACCTCTCAAAGATACAAACCCTCAAGCCAAAACTCTATGTATCTCTCTCTCTCTCAAACAAGATATCTCACAACAGAAATCTCTCAACGGAAGAGATGTATCTCAAATCTCTCTTTCTCTTCATGAACTAAGAATATCTCTCAAATGGATGGAAATTTCTCCCAATGGACGGAAATCTTTCATCAACGAAATGAAAGATAGAAACCTCTCAATCTCTCAATCTCTCTCAGTCTCACAAGAAGGATGGCACCTTAGCAGAAGGCAGAACCATGCTCTGATACCATGACAAAATATGAAGAGGGGAGAGGAGAAGAGTGGAGATGAGGAGAGAGGGCATAGCTAGAGAGCACACCACAAATGACTAACTGTACAATAGATTTAGTTGAAAAAATAGAATATATACAAAGTCTTTTAAGGTTAGGGTTAGGGGATCTAACCCTTTCCTTTATAGCACTCTATAAGGTTAGTGCTATGCACATATGATCACGTGATGGTGCTATGCACACATGATCACATGATATTGAGCGTGAACTCTCAACACTGATGTAGTCAATCACATGAATCGAGATGGTTTTGGTGATCTAAAGACTAGTAGGGTGATGTTTGATCACATAGAAAGAGTGGGTGGCTTGAGCACATTTGCTAGCCATGTTTATGATCCAAGTTATAAAGTTTGGTCACTTGCATGTATCACAAAAAGTTTTTTTGGAGTGCATGCTCATTTTCCTTTCCTTTTTTTGTATCCTGGCCAAGAGGTGCTCACTATAGCGACGTGTGAGATGAAAGAAGAAGATACATAGGCTCAAACAATCTTATGGGAGAACATAACTAGGTCATGCTATACTCCAACCATCAGAAGGCAAAATTTTACGGATTTATGGCCGATGAAGGACAAGTGGAGTGGTTTTCCATGCTACAAGTATATAACAAAGGTCTTGAGATGGAAGTAAGGGAGCATTCATGCCTATTTCATAAGAAAAATGATTGCACCGAGACCAAGCATACATACTAGTAGCTACCCATCATGTGAAGCATAAGGATTTGTGTGAGCGATGGCATCTCAGTGAAACAAGGGAGGGGAGAAACTAGATATTTGAAGAGATACAAGCATTTTGGAGGTGAGGAAATGTTCTAAACAAAGAACTACATTAGTTGGCTAATTTGGTGGAGAGTTAGGATTCACCACTGTGGAAATTTTGAAGGAGCAGTATGAGACACAATGACAAATTATCTACTTGATGCCTTATTATTAAAGTAATTGCATAGTACTTATCTTAGTTTGCATTATTTGTAGGTAAGCCAAAGCCCTAGCACAACCCCAATACCAATTATAAATCTGTCAAAACCCAAACATCATAGTTGGCTAGCTAGAGAAAGTTTTATAACCCAGATCTCCTTGTATAATGTTGTTGCTAGTGATCCATGCAATACTATCAACCAAAGTGCAAAGTATGATGGTTATGATGAGGGAAAATGTATAGGCCATGGCCCATGTATTACCACCTTGGAGCATAGACCAAGAGAGGGCAAGACAAACAAACCTTTGGGTGGTACATTTTGTTAGGTATGTGATAGTTGGCACCCCACTATACAATGACAGAACACACTTGGAAGGTGATAGGGAAACTATGCAAAAGTAAAGAAAACCATCGAATATAAGCGGACCTGAGGAGGGTGGTAGCCATAGGCTTGAATATGATTATGTCAACCAACCTCAACAAAGTAGAGTATGTCCTTGAAGGATATTGATAGGTGAGGAATAGACTAGAATAAACACCACCTCACAAGGCGAGCAGGCAATTTTGGCTAACCAGGATAGGAAAAGGGTGGTGGAGCAAAAGGTGGCCAATGCATTTTTGGAAATTTGACAAACCAATTAAGGGAGTAGAGTTAGTGTATAGGGTGGCAAATTGACAAAAGAAAGTGCAATACAATTATCTCCAAAAATGGCCTTGCAGTACTAGCACCCGATTTCTTTGCAACAAGGAAACATACATATGTTCGCCAATATCTCAAATGGTGTGATTCTGCAATACCACATGCATGCATGCATGGAATTTTGACTCCAACATCACTCCTATACTAGATACCATCCCAAATATGTGTCTGATGTGTAGGAAGGGATAGGGAAGGGACACCCCTTACACAAGAAGAGTTTTGACTCTCTTATAGTTGTGGACCTCTGTTGAGAGTTCACACTCAACATCATGTGATCATGTGTGCATAGCACCATCACATGATCATATGTGCATAGCACTAACCTTATAGAGTGATATAAAGGAAAGGGTTAGATCCCCTAACCCTAACCCTAAATGGGTTTGTATATATTCTATTTTTTCAATTAAAGCTAGTGTACAGTTAGTCATTTGTGGTGTGCTTTCTAGCTGTGCCCTCTCTCCTCATCTCCACTCCTCTCCTCTCCCCTCTTCATATTTTGTCATGGTATCAGATTTTAGTCATATCTTGGACTTATGCACTATTGTCTTGGAATTGAGTTCTGGAGAGATTCAGATAGCACATTCATGAGTCAGCTCAAGTATGTTGATAGTCTCCTAAAGAAGTTTCATATGGCAAATTGCAAGATTACAACCACTCCCATGGAACAGAGTTTGAAACTTACTAAAGATTCAGAAAAGCCTACAGTCAATGACAGATACTACAAGCAATTCATCGGATCTCTTATATATCTAACAATCACACGGCCAACTATTTGTTATGTAGTAAACTCACTAGCACAATTTATGGCAAATCCAAAATAGTCTCATTAGAATGCAGCCAAAAGAGTCTTGAGGTACATCGGAGGTACAAGACAGTTTGGGATAGAATACAGAGGAAGTCATCCATGGTTGCATGGATACTATGATAGTGACTATGCCGGAGATCATGAGACTAGGAGATCGACACAGGGATATGCATTTTTCCTTGGTCAAGGTGCTATATCATGGTTGTCAAACAAACAGCCAACTATTTCTTTGTCTTCGACTGAAGCAAAATATAAGGCACTCACTATAGGTGCATGTGAGGCTATATGGCTTAGAAGACTATTGTCAAAAATAGATTACTTTGATGACTCAAAGCCAACAACAATATCCTGTGATAATCAATTGGCTCAAGCATTAGCCAAGAATCCAATATATCACTCTAGGACAAAGCACATTGATGTCAGAGAGCACTTCATCAGAGAAAGAGTGTTACTTGGTGACATCACACTGTAGCATTGTGATAGCAAAGAAAATGTTACAGACATCTTTACCAAACCACTTAGTAAAGAGCTATTCAAGAAACATCGACTAGCTCTTGATTTGACACAGAGGAAGGACATTCCCATTAAAGGGGTGTGATGGAATGTAATGCTTAGTCCTTCTTTGATTCCCCAGAATCATCAACTTGAGGGAAGGCCTACTTCATGATGTTGATCTTGAGGGAAGGTGTTGAGAGTTCACGCTCAACATCATGTGATCATGTGTGCATAGCACCATCACGTGATCATATGTGCATAGCACTAACCTTATAGAGTGCTATAAAGGAAAGGGTTAGATCCCCTAACCCTAACCCTAAATGGGTTTGTATATATTCCATTTTTTCAACTAAATCTAGTGTACAGTTAGTCATTTGTGGTGTGCTCTCTAGCTGTGCCCTCTCTCCTTATCTCCACCCTCTTCATATTTTGTCAACCTCAAGTTGGAGACTGGGTCTAGGAAGCAGTGAACAAAGAATTGCATGTGTAGGTGCAAATAGAAAAATGGACCAACAAGACGGTTTTTTTGCCACCCATGCATACGATAGGTTAAAAGTGTCAAAGGCATATTGGAAAAAGTCTCAGCTTGCATTGACCCTTGATGCTCGTATCGTACGAGAAAAGGGTGTAAAGTGTAAGAAAACAATACAACGTCTGTGCTCAACAGATAACAGGATCTCGTATGCAAGAGAGAAAAGTTGATAGTATGGAGAATCAAAATTTTGAGTACCATAAAACTGATACAATAGATGGTGCTGCCTCCCAGCCATGCGCTCATGTGTGAGAAGCTTTGATGGCATGCTGGAAACAATAGAGGATGGAGGCTAGATGCTAAGGAATCAAGGTTGTTGTAGCCAGTGATGATAATGGGCTTGTAGTCAGTTAGACTCAATTGGGTGACCGAAGTCAGTTATACTCAATTGGGTGACCGACCCAGTTTGCCCAAAACGGTTGGGGTTGAAATAGGCCACCGACCACATGATAGAACTGTGGTGCAAAATAGAGCCATCCAAGATCATCTGGGGCTCCAAATGGGCCCTGCAACTCAAGAGTGGGATGCCTTGGGAAATGCTCTATCTATCCTCAGTGTGGTCAGTCATGGGATGCCTTCCCACACTTGCATGTAGCCTAGTTGGCAGTGTGCCAACTCTATCTGAAGTCGTGCAGCCATCAGGCCACACATGGCCCCCATCTAGTGTCCAAACTAGGACCTACCGAATAACTGAGCTACTCATGCCTTCTCCTCATATGGGAGGCTTACAAGTAGAGTTAGCTGGTTCCCACATAGTTACATGAGAGTGGAGCATTGATATCTAACACCCCCCCTCAATGTCCACCCGCAAGTGAACTTACTTTTTCGGCCCAATGCCAAGTCAATGAAGATGTCTCTCTAGCAAGTCTCTTCTAAGAGCCTTTGTGAAGATGTCCGCAGCATTCTCTGTAGTCGGACAGTATACCAAGTCGACCTCTCCATCCATGATGAGCTCGCATACAAAGTGATATTGAATCTCAATGTGTTTTGTGCGACCGTGGAACACAGGGTTCTTTGCAATTGCCATGCAACTCTGATTGTCACATGATAACTGCATAGGCTTGTTCTGCACTACACCCATGTCCCCTAAAATCCTCCTCAACCACACTGCCTCACAAGAAGCAAAACATGCTGATTTGTACTCAGCCTCGATAGAAGAAAGAGCAACTATGGGTTGCTTCTTGCTGACCCATGACACAGCTCCAGATCCAAGTAAGAAACAGTAACTTGTCATTAATCTCCTGCAGTCCACGTCTCCTACCCAATCCAAGCCACATAATCTGGTCAAGATGTTGCCCTTGATATAGCTGATGCCATAATCAAGTGTGCCTTTGATCTATTTTAGCACCGGCATCCCTCCCTCCAATGGTTCTCCCGGGGTCTCTCGGGGCTTATTGGAAAACCTGCTTAGTACACTAATTGCAAGACTGATGTCCGACCACGTGTTGCACAAGTAAATCAAACTGTCCACAAGCCTTCTATACTTTGCTTCGTCCACCAGTGGTGATGAATCCTCATTTGAGAGCTTCACGTCAACCTTCATAGGGGTGCCAACTATCTTGCACTCAGCCATGCCAAATGCCTTCAGTATCTCTCCACAGCATACTTCAGCTGTGAGATGAAGATCTATTTTGGCTCTTGCCAAAATTCAATCCCCAAACAGAAATCCATCAGTCCAAGGTCTGTCATTCCTAGCAATTGCTTTGTCAGCGAGATCTTCTCTTCATGGTTCCCTATTATGACAAGGTCATCCACATAAAGGACCATGATCATACACCTGCCTCTTTGAAGATATACAAATTTGCATCATATGGGCTCCTTTTGAACCCATTTTGTAGAAAGTAGGCATCAATTCGCTGGTACCACACTCATAGGGCCTGTTTCAGCCCATAAAGTGCTGCTTCAATTTACAGACTTTACCTTCTGAACTGAGGAACCGGGGATCACAAAACTTGGTGGTTGTTCCACGTATACCTCCTCCTTGAGATCTCCATTCAGAAAGGTAGATTTTACATCCATCTGAAACACAGGCCAACTTCCCTGGGCTGCTAAAGCCAATACACTATGAATTAAGGTTAGTCGAGCTATCGGAGCAAAAGTATCCTGATAATCAAAACCATGTACCTGTGTGAATCCTTTTGCCATGAGTCGAGCCTTGTACTTCTCCAATGTGTCATCGACAAACTTGTACTTGGTCTTGTACACCCACTTGGTGCCAATTACCTTGCATTTTGGTGGTCGATCTACAAGGTCCCAAGTGTTGTTATTCATTATGGAGCCATAATCTAACTGCATAGCCTCCATCCACCTATCATCACCCTATGCCTCTTCAAGACACTTGGGTTCTTCAGCACAGATCACCTCTTTCATCAAAGCGTAGTTGACCAAGTGTTCCTATGCCCTTCTTTGTTCATCTAATCTCTTGGACCGGCGGTGTTTGGATGGTTCCTCCTCAATGGCTGGAGGTTCTCTGCCATCCAAAAGCTGCTTTACCCACTGTGGGAATGGCCGTTGCCATTGTGGTTCTACAGGCTCTTCTTCCTCTTCTTTATCTTGAATCCTCCCAAGCACCGTTGGGGGAGTTCGGCCTGCTGTTGGTGGTTGTACTAGATGGATATCCTGGTCCTGGTTGTCTGGGAAGGAAGCATCCTCCTCCAATTGATGTGGCTATTCTGAGAAGATCACATCGCGCCTTACTATTACCTTCTTGGTAACAGGATTATAGAGACAGTAACCCTTTGCCTCTTCATTGTAGTCCAAGAAAATACACTTCCGTCTCTTGGGTTCCCAATGCCTGTTTTTCCTTTCTGCAAGTCCATTTTGCTGTGGGGTATGACTGCATGAATATTGCTGCTTTATGCCATGCTCCTGCAGGAACCTTGCAAACTCATTACTCTCCCCCTCCATCTGACCTTAGGCATTTTATTTGGAGGGCTGTTTCTTTTTCAACCATAGCTTTAAAAGCTTTGAAGTGCCCAAACACTTCACTTTTCTTTTTCATAAAATACACCCAAAGTTTTCTGCTGAAGTCATCAATAAATGTGACAAAATAGTGACAGCCTCCAATAGATGCAGCTTTAGTAGTCCACACATCAGAGTGGATTAATTCCAATGGCTTTTTACTCTCTTGAACATGCCTAGGAAATGGTTTCCTTGCCTGTTTTCCAAATTGACAGGCTTCACAAACCTTATGCATTTCTGCAACCTTAAATTTAGGCAATCCTGCAACAATATTTTGGGCTTGCATTGATTTAAGTCGCTGTATATTAACATGACCAATGCGTTTATGCCAGATATCAATATCTGCAACTACACTGGTCCCATGTGCAAACATTGCTGCACTCAATTCAGGCATGTCCGCATCCAACGTAAACATCCTACCCTTCTTCTTTCCTTTTGCGATCAAGCGACCATTATTTTTCATATCCTCAACAAAGCATCCATGAGGATTAAATCTGACCTGCAAGCCCTACTCAACCATTTGACCAACAGAAACCAGGTTCTTGGTGATGTTCGGGACATGAAATACATCAGACAGGCATTTCTTTTTTCCATCCTGCATAGACAAAGGAATTTTACCAATCTGCACAATAAGATGTGCAGTATCATCACTAGTCTCCACAAATCCTGGTTTTTCCATTTTCCTCGCATCCTGCATCCATTCTCCATGACCTGTCATGTGGTTTGACGCACTTGAGTCAACATACCACACATCATTTTGTTCTTCTGCACTTGTCACAGAATTGGTCATATGCTGCACCATAAAGAGATGCTCATTTCTGTCATCACCCTGTCTACTAGAAGATGCATAATTGCCTTGCTGCAATTTTCCATTCATAATGTCATTCTGCTTTTTGTAGCAGTCCTTAGCCATATGGCCCATTTTACCATAGTAGTAGCATTCAACATTGCTGTTTGCATTTTGGCCTCTTTGCAATCCACCACGGCCTCTTTGGCTCCCCCTACCTCTAGAGTTACCACGTCCTCCTGCATAGGACTGGTTTTCTTGAGTTTGTTGCATATTCTGATTTCTACCACGGCCTCCAGATCGGCCTCCTCTACCTCTGCCTCTACCTCTTCTAGCATTTGAGTAGAAGACAATTTCTTTTGAAGTTCCTTCTGAAGTAGATGCACCCCCATTTCTCTGCTCTTCAGAAATTAGAAGAAAACAACTCCTCAAAATCAGGAAATTTTTCACGGACGGCAATGGATGTCCGGAACTGTGCATAATCCTATCCTAGACCATTCAAGGTCACAGAAACTAGATCATCATCTTCCACTGGCGACCCAATGGAAGCAAGTGCATCTGCAATTTTCTTCACCTTCATGTGGTAGTCATTGATGCTCAAATTTTCTCTCTGCACATTATGCAACTCCTGTTTGAGCTGCATTTTCCTGGCTTGCGTATTTGTGCTGTACATTTTTGCCAAAGTATCCCATGCCTCCTTTGGCATACTTGCATCCTGAATATGCACAATCATTGAATCAGAAATAGTGATAGACAGCCAGTACATAACTTTCCTGGCTCTCTCATGCCATCCTTTAAATGCCTGCATTTCCTGTTGATTGGGAACATTAGGAAGAACTGGTTCTTCTTCATTTCCTGTAATGAACTCCCAATAGCCTTTTCCCATAAGGAAATTCGTCATTCTAAACTTCCATGCCTGGAAGTTGTTCTTGTCAAGCTTTTCTGTGACAATCTGTGAAAGAGAATCAGACGCCATTACAGAACACTACAAAATATTCTGTCACTGTGAAAAACACAGCTTTTGCCTCACACGGGCAGATCTGCAAAACTGACGAAAGTGGTATTTGACCACACAGTCACTTCCTAGTGACGATTTTGCATCAACAGGCAACAAGCATGATTCTGCAACTCCTAATATCTCTGTACACAGGCATACGATGCAATTCCTGCGGCAACTTTTCAACGACCAGCCGAACAGTGGTCGCACAGCAAAAATAGGGCCTTTTTCTGAGTGCCTGCGAAGAACTTCCACCTTCAAAACGAGCCTCGAAATGGCCTCGAGTTAGAACTGCACTCTCACCACACCGTGAAGGGCATCTCAATCTGAGATAGTGCACTCTTGCACTTCTGGCTGTGCTACCTACCGAGATTTGCTTCCAAACTCGAAATAGGAAAGCAACACTGGTCCTCTTACCAGGACACCGCAAACTTGGTTTGATTTCTTGAGCTCTCTACCATGAACAAGGCTCTGATACCATGTGAACATAGTGGGAGAGAGGGAAGGAGTCTCACTTGTGGCTTTCTCACATACACAATGGGGGAATACACACACAGGTGGAGGCTGAAAACAGTTTTCCTCTTCTTAGTTGTGAAAGCCAAAAGAACTCAAGTACAAAGAAATAGAAGAACCCTATATGTGGGTCTCAAACCAAACTCAACTAACTAAGGTGGCATACTAACTGAGCCACAAACTAGAGTAGATAAGGATAGCTGTCATCCATCTATTATTCGTGGGCGGTGTACCAACCACATCTGTAGCTAATAAGTCGATGACATAAATGCACAACGGTCACCCTGGCATATCGCGAGTGGAGCTCGATATCTCAACAGTACTGGATGGATATCCTAGTCCTGGTTGTCTAGGAAGGAAGCATCCTCCTCCAATTGATGCAACTATTCTCAGAAGATCACATCGTGACTTACTATTACCTTCTTGGTAACAGGATTATAGAGACGGTAACCCTTCGCCTCTTCAATGTAGCCCAAGAAAATACACTTCCGGCTCTTCGGTTCCCATTTGGTCCTATTAGCATCAGGGACATGCACAAAACAATCACATCCAAAAACTCTGAAATATGCAGCTGAAGGTTTCTTACCAGAAAAGACTTGCAGTGGAGTCATCCCGTTCATAGCCTTCGTGTAGCTACGATTCAAAATGTAGCCATGTTACATGCTTTAGCCAAGAAATCCTTTGGCAAATCTTTCCCTTTCATCATACTCTTGCCCATTTTGCAAATGATGTGCATCTTGCTCTCTACTACTCCATTTCGTTGTGATGTATGTGGCGAGGGTTTTTGCCTCTTGATCCCGTGACTTTTGCTGTAACTTTTGAATTCACTTGATGTGAACTCACCACCTCTGTCTAATCTCAACTTCTTCACCTTCCTCCCTATTTCTTTCTCGACCATTATATGCCATTCTTTGAACTTACTAAAAGCCTCATCTTTAGTCTTCAGGAAGTATATCCATATCCTTCTACTGTAGTCGTCGATCAGTGTCATGAAGTAGTAGCAACCACCCAAAGCTTCCATCTCCATCTTTTCACAGAGGTCCATGTGAACGAGCTCTAGAGGAGCCTTTGCCCTACTGGCCTCTTTAAGAAAGGGCTGCCGATGCTACTTGCCCATCATGCAAGCTTCACATACATCAAGAATATCTATAATTTCTGATAGGTCTGCAATCATTTCACTTCTATGCATCTCCTTTAAAAAACTAAGTTTTAGATGACCAAACCTCTCATGCCACAGCTTAGTGTTGCTCACATCGGCTCGAGCACTGAAAGCTGAGAGTTCATAGATGTTGTTGCATTATGTACCTTTACCAACTATCTTCCCTTGATCCAAAATCTGTGCGCCATTCTTATCGAATTGAACTTTGAGGTCCCGATCCGTGATTGCAAAAATAGACAACAAGTTCCTCTTGATATCTGGCACATAAAGAACATCGGACAACTGTTTTACAACTCCATCTGACTTGAGAGCGATCGTACCTTTTCCCTTTGCTAGACATTTTGCATCATTACCGACTGCTATTAGGATGTCATTCCCTACCGGATGTAGAGAGGTATGCCAATCCTTCTGACTGGTCATGTGGTGTGATGCACCACTGTGAATAATCCAAGGTACATCCATAGATACATGAACTGCCTCCATGCAAATCTCCTCAATTGCTACAAACAGCTCTACTAGTATTGCCTACGTGCTATTGCTGGACTCTTTCTTTACTCCATTCTTCTCATCCGCAATCTTCTTTCGGCACTCATTCTGCTTGTGGTTGCAATAGAAGCACTTGATCTTCTTCTTTCTCTTTTTATCATCAGAAGAAGATGGGTTACCAGAGTCCTTACCCTTACCTTTCTTTGATCCAACCGAGAAAGCCAAATCTTCTCCAGTCCTCATCTTTTGATGCATCTCCTCCTCCAGAAGCATTGCGCTGAAATCCTCAAAGTTGAGGGGTGGATTCTTGTTTTGCGTATTTAGTGCCATAATAAGACCATCGTACTTTGGTGGGAGAATCTGTATGCACCTTCGTGCTAGATTCTCACTTGTGATGGGGATGCCAATCGTAGTTATCTGATCGCGCAGATTCTTCACCCTTGTGATGAACTTCTCTGCCGTTTCAGACTCAAACAGTTTCTCATCCGCGAGTTGAGTCTCCAAATTTTGAATCTGCGTCTAATTCGTGGTCTCGTACTAATTTTTCAAGACCGTCCATGCCTCCTCCGCTGTGGTGACGTGTTGAATTAATGCCATGATAGAGTCACTTACACTATAGACAATAGAACATAGTGCATCTGCATTTTTCTTGTCCACACGAGAATCTCATCCACAGTTGGTACTATCTGTTGTCTTGCATTGGCTGGATTGGGTCTTGGACGGTCTGGCTTCACGTCCACCCCAGTAGTAGTATCCCAAAGCTCGTATGCACTTAGGATGGTCTTCATCTTGAACTTCCAAAGTGGATAGTTAGTGCCATCCAACTTTCCGCTTTTGTTGAACGGTGGGATTTGCAGTCTTGCGAGTTGGGCCATCTCTCACAATCTGCTCACAAACAGAAACACACTACCAAATCTTCTTGCTAGAGTCCAAGCTCTGATACCATGTAAGAAAACAATACAACATCTGTGCTTAACAGATAACAGGATCTCGTATGCAAGAGAGAAAAGCTGATAGTATGGACAATCAAAAATTTGATTACTGTAAAACTGATACAATAGATTGTGCTACCTCCCAGTCATGCGCTCCTATGTGAGAAGCTTCGATGGCATGCTGGAAACAGTAGAGGACGGAGGTTGGATGCTAAGGAATCAGGGTTGCTGTAGCCAGTGATGATAATGGGCTTCACGGGCTTGCTCTTATATAGCCACTACTCGTAGTCGATTAGACTCAATTGGGTGACCAACCCAGTCTGCCCAAAACAACTGGCTGGGTGGTCCCAAAATAGGCCACCGACCACATGATAGAACCGTGGCACAAAATTGAGCCATTCGGGATCATCTGGGGCTCCAAACGGGCCCCGCAACCTAAGAGTGGGCTGCCCTAGGAAATGCTCCGTCTACCCTCAATGCGGTCAGTCATGGGATGCCTTCCCGCACTTGCATATAGCCTAGTTGGTAGTGTGCCAACTCTATCTGAAGCCGTCCAGCCATCAGGCCACACATGGCCCCCATCTGGTGTCCAAACCAGGACCTATCGGATAACCAAGCTACTCAACTACCTTCTCCTCATATGGGGGGCTTACAAGTAGAGTTAGCTAGTTCCCGTGTAGTTACATGAGAGTGGAGCATTGATATCTAACATAAAGTTGGCTAAACATGAACTTTTTATCAAAAAAAGAAAGGGCAACAACCCAGCTAGTGGCTTACAATATGAAATGGCAATAAGAGAGCCACCATGTTGCACATATCCAGATTCACCCATCAACCTATGCTGAAGATCCAAGAGGTGAGGCTTTACCTCACAAGGGAAACAACACCTTCTCATAGCCCATGACATGTACGTAACTTGTGACCCCACCCAAAAGTTTTTCTATAGGTATAATTAGCATGTAGACACAGCTAGTGGGCATCTCCCACAAGCTTGCCACCCTTTCTTTTTGTGTTGCTTCTAGTATTCTTGTTTCTTCTTTAGTTGCTTCTTCTTTTCTTGATTTCGGCTTGTTTCTAGGCAATCATTTCTCAACATAAGGGGTTGCCTTTGTCACATAGGGCTATAGGAGGCCCACTTTGCTCAACTATTATTTCTTCTCGTTGTAGCTTGTTTTAATCAATCCAGGTAAACATTGAGTCATAAAAAATGACCAAAATCATACAAATGAAAATGTAGCTCCACTTTTGGAAAAAAACCCAAAAAGAAAATACTTTTTTTCAAAATGATGGGGACACTTCCTCTCAAACATTTTTTAAAAATCAGTACTTTTGTGAGAAAAGAATGCATAAATGTTACTTACATCTTATTCAAGAACCCAAAAATGTCTAATACTATCATTGGAGAAAGATGTTTCTTCTTCAATTTGAAAACATAAGAAATTAGAAAGGAGAATAAACTCTTTCATTCACCTAGGAGATCCATTAGACCTTTTGCTTTAAAAGAATGATTTATTTTTTGGGTAAGTGTCCATATATTTTTGACTCAAATCCATACACAAGAATTTCTACATCCTACAAAGTAAGAATTTCCACACATTGATGAATTCCATGTTCCTTGTTTTTGTATTGTTTAGCATATTTGCATCATACTTTCCCTTGAGTGCATTGGTCGATGGATTTTTCATCAATGTACTTCCACATAAGTAACAACATTGCTCTCAAGGATAAGTTTTGTACCTATACACATTTCTAGAATACTTTTTGTATATAGCATGCTATCCACAAACTGATAGTTGGTAAATTTTATGTTAATTTATGATCAAATACGATTTGATGAACCATTCTTACATGGCACCAGTGCATTGTCTCAACTACAAAGTTGATCCAAGGTCTAAATTTTAGCATATTTGACATTGAATTGGGTAGGTATATGGAGTCCATGATCTTAAAAGACAAAGAAAACATGTCTCTAGATTTAGATAGACACCCAATGATCCAAAAGATTAATTTTATTAGTTTACTTTATTTTGATCTAATAGTTTGATTTAGAGATATCGCTTGTGCATAAACACAGTTTTTAGTTTATAAAGGCTAGAATGCAATGTTAGATATGATCCTCTAAGGGACATCAAAGGTTTAGAGGGGATGAAATGCCCATGTGCTTTGATTGTTCCATGCATGGTGGAGAAATTCTATTGGATTACTAGATGGCTCGTGGAGTGTATGAATATATGTGGAGGCTTCATGCACATAGATTCGAATGCATTGAGTCCATGTGGCAACCTATGGCATAGCTCGAAAATGGTAGTTCTAAGCTTGAATTCTATAAACCCTAAAGGTCTACATGTTGCAAGCTCTCTTTGTTCAAAAGTCTCTCATCCCATGAGGGTTGCCTCATGATATCTCTTCATGGGGATGGTGTTGGCTATGCAATTTCTCTAGACATCTTGGACCACTTGGGTCCTATAGATGTGTCGATCTTTGTAGATAGCAAAAATCCTTGGTCGAGGAGAGCTATGTGTCAAGTCTCTATCTAATGGTTTGAGATTCTATGAATTGAGTCTTTGTGTCTATAGATAGTTACAATATGTGGTTTTAGAACTTATCTCCACATAGCAATCTTTCTTTGATGTGAGAATTTTTCTTTGAGTGAGCTCTAAATTATAAAATGGTTACTAATAATATCATCCATACTTGTTTAGAGCAGGTCATGAGGGTTTTTTTGCATATAGCTTGAGTGGTTACAATGGATTCATGGAAGAAAAGTCAAATAGTTCTATTTTAAGGCTCGATAAGAGGAATTTCACTACATGATAGTTGTCAACTCATTTACATCTTATGCAAAAAAGGCCTATGGAGTATTGTGTCATCCAAAAAGAATCCAAAGGATAATGAGCAAAAAAATGTTGCATTATCGAAGCTATGAAATGAAAAGGCAGTTGGAATCTTAGAGAAAGCCCTTGGGCAAGATTATTTCTGCCATATAAACATTAGTAATAATGCAGTAGAGAATCAGACCAAAGTGGAAACACTGCTTGGACCTAAGATGAAGCATTCAAATCCTTTCCTAAAGTAAGAGCTATTAAATCTTTAAATAGGTGAGTTTGAAAGTCTAGAATCCAAAAGATAATGAGCCAAAAGGGTTTGCATTATGGAAGAAATGAAATGAAAAGGTACTTGGAATCTTAGAGAAAGCCCTTGGGCAAGATTATTTCCACCATATAGGGCATTAGTAGGAATGTAGTAGGGAATTGGACCATGGTGTAAACACTCTTTGGACCTAAGATGAAGCATTCAAAGTCTTTCCTAAAGCAAGAGATGTTTAATTTTCAAATAGGTGAGTCTGAAATTTTGGGTGCATGTTTAAAGATGTTGCAGTCATTGTTGTTAAAGAAATTGTCAGCTTTAAGTTCCAAAGTGGATGGAACCGGACTCAAAGGTGATTTTTTTCTCAGCAACAATTACACAAAGGTATCCCAAGTTGGTTCAAATTTTATATGTGAGCTCTGATGACATGGAGCTCATTGATGTTGTTGTGCTACCCTTCAGTGAAGAAATATGGTCCAGTATGAGTCTAGGCATGGGAGAACCTGCATATATAGTGACTAGCTATAAAGACAAGAGGTGCAAAGGGAAAGAAGCAATTAAGTGTTAGTATTGTAGGAAAGAGGACTTTGACAACAGACATTGTTATAAGGAAAATTTTGATTTGCAAACTAGCAAAGGAAAATCAAACAACTAATTTGAGACTAACAAAGAAAAAACATGCGTTGTTGAAACAAAGCTCCTCTAGTTGAAGACTTTGAATTCCTGGCAATTGCTGATGATGTTCCAGTAAAGGACAATTGACGATGATGGAAAATCTCTATTGATGAATTTTTTTCCCCGTCAATGGATTCTTTCAATCCATTAACA
This sequence comes from Dipteris shenzhenensis, assembly GCF_047967505.1. Taxonomy (NCBI): domain Eukaryota; kingdom Viridiplantae; phylum Streptophyta; class Polypodiopsida; order Gleicheniales; family Dipteridaceae; genus Dipteris; species Dipteris shenzhenensis. Next base: position 17,333,491 of record NC_141610.1, read on the forward strand.
AAAATATTTTCCATAATGAAAACTTTGAAATCCCAACTTTCATCAATGAAAAAAATTTGTTGTTCGAAATTTTTTTGTCGATAGAATTTTTTTTCATTGATGAACGTTGGATTCTAGAATCCCAAATTTCATCCACAATGAAAATGTATTGAAATTTTTGTTAATGAAATCTTTCCATCAATATAATTTATTAATGATGGAAATTTTTGCTCAAATTTTTTGCACAAAAATCGTTCCATCGATGGAAATTTCTACCCACTAATGTTTGTTAACAAAGTGGATTCCAAAATTTATATTTATATGAAATTTTCAATATGACAACCATTGTCATCTTCACAATTCTTTGTTATATTGAAATAAAGAATAACTAATACATTGTACTACTCACTATTGTCTACAATTTGACTGTTCAAATATTTGATTCTTCATAGTCTCTTCTTTGGCTTCCATGTGCATCTACTTATTTTAACAACACTATATTGGAGAATTTGGTAATCTCCCAAGTCCAAATTTCAAGTAAAGGGTGATGATTTGACCATGTGTCCAAAACTTGAACCCTTATTTTAAAGTGGGACTTGGGAGGATTCCCTAATATGGTGTTTAGGATGGATTCCTCTTTCAAGTAATGGGTTAAGATTTGACCATGTGTACAAATCTTAACCATATTGGGAAGTCCCAAGCTATTTGAAATTTCCCAAATTCCCTAACATAGTGTTTAACCTCAAATATATGCTATAAGTCACTCCAATGATTGGGAGGAAGTTAGTTAATATTTTGTAGAATAAAAAACACATTTTTGTAATTCTAAGTAAAGAATGTATTATACATTACATAGACTAAGTGAATTGTTAGTACTTCTAAAGAATATTAGATCTTATCCTTGATCTTGTTTTTAAAATTTTGTCATTTGATGTGAAAAGTAAAAACTTTTTAATCTTTAAATTAGCAATATGTACTTTTTTCATAAAGAAGTTTAGAACTATGCTTGTTTTTTAAAATTTATAAAAAGACTTCTCCTTAATGTCTCCAAAAGATTGTAAAATAGATCAATATTTAGGAGTACTAAAAAATCAAAATGAAATGTTGCAAATGACAACTCATGATTGATTGGCATTTTTTTGACTCGCTATTGATAGTCACCTACTTCCTATTAGGATGACCAATAAGGCACATAGAAACATCTATCAACTACATTTTTAGTGATGAATTTCATTCATACCTATAAGTGAATTGTGGATTTTAGGTCTTTGTGGACAATCCTTATCTTTGACCCTCAGTCATAGACTTCCAAATAAGTGGGTGATCTCAATGGTTAAAATGACCCTTGCTATGGTAATTTTAACCAAATGGGTTAGAATGACCGTCACTATGGCTAATAGTGACACTTTTATCCAACCATCTATATGTTCCTTACAACTTTACTGTCAAGGGGAATGTGACAAGGTGGGATGTTTTACACGTTTTTGACAACAAATTTCTCAACCTCTCTCAATGGTCCTCACTCTTTAATGATCTCCCCCTCATCTTTTAGTATTTTTGGGAAGCTCCTTTGTAATGGACAAGTGTTATAATATCTTTCTTTATATCTTATCCCCCACATGTCCTACTTTTCAAAATTCATCTCATTTGTGACATTGTATTGCATGATCAAACTCTTTCCCATAGAGGAAACAATCATTTAGACAAGCATAGATTGAAATTTCAAGCAAAATAGGACTATGTTTGCAACTACATTGATTCTCGCATTCTATTCCCATTTGGGAGAAATGTGTAAGGGAGCTACAAGGCAAGCTAGGGAAGAAAGTTGTGTTAAAGAATTTTTGCAAAATATTAAAACAAAATTTGCTACCAATGTTGGCCAAATATGTGGCACCTGCATCCAACCATTTGTAAGTGCTTGCAAGTTTAACATTGAGAGGATTGTCACAAGGTGCAATGTTTTTGCACTCTACAACATGATATGAGAATCAGCTTAAGAAATTTATTTTAGATAGGCCATTGACATAATTTAATCATCAAGCATGTGATTTTATAGGGAAAAACATATAAATCAATGCTATGCTCTTAAACTTTATGTGACAATTATGCTGCTATCAAGTCATAGATGTACAACTCACCATAGACCAGTCTACTTTTCCATACCTTTGAGCTGAATAAAGATTCATCCAATAATATCTTTATATGCTCTATGAAATCATGGAGATTATATATTATATTGCTTTGGACAATGCATATGCATTGTAAAGTCCATAATGAAATCAATGTTTTGGACAATGCATATGGATGGCATGTCCCATAATGAAATATGCAAATGGGCATACTCTAGGAAGGGCATGTGATGGACATAGTTTGAAGCTTAAATATAAGAGATTAAGTTTGATTGTCTTACAATTGAGCAAACAGCTAAAGGATGGAAGGAACAAAGGAGATTTATAAAGAGACAAATTTAGATGTAGCTCAAAGCCAAGACATCTTTCATCTACTTTTCCTCCAAGGAAAAATCTTGGATAACTTGTATAAACATTAAAAAATCAATCGAGATCATGGGTGTTAATCAATTTTCACTAACTTCTCAATGTGTCATGAGGATCTCAATCTGATGCCAAATGAGGTGCTTAAAGCCTAATCCACACACCATAACTCAATGGATGATGTCCCTACTCTCTAATCTAAAAGTGTCATGCTAGTAGCCTTTGGACTCTCTCTCTCTCTCTCTCTCTCTCTCTCTCTCTCTCTCTCTCTCTCTCTCATTGTTCCACAAAGACAAGGAAGGGGAGATGTAAAGGAAGGATATGGTACCATGAGCATAGTGAAGGGGAAAGGGAGAGTAGAAGGAATGAGAAGGCGGTGTGAGCATGGTTGAGGGGAAAGGATGAATGTAGATATAGCACAAATAAAGCAAAAACTCAAGCATACACAATCCAATGACAACAAGCCAAGAGTAGGGAAAAGTGAAGAGCTTGTATTCCTTGCATTGAGAATGAAAACCAAATTCAAACGACTTGGCTTTTATACAAGACCTTTTACAAGGATGGTCTAACCCTAAAAGTCAACGAGAACTAATTATCCTAAAGTGACCAAACACGATCGAAATCAGATTTGATTGAATCTTTAGATAGCTTCTCCCATTGTGACCATCCCTAGCCTCCTCTCTTCTAGCCTCCAATCTAGATTGATAATACATCAAAGCTACTTTGATGGAGAGTGCTACTTTCATGGCAAGGATAGCAAGCATCATATAAATCTTCTCTAATTCCTCTCATTTCTTTGAATTAAATGGATTATGGATACATATGATAAAAGATGTGTTTCCCCATTATATACAAAAGGGATAGTGCAAAAGTTGATGTGGGGCCCACTGTGAACCAAAATGGTTAACACAGCTTGATTCCTAATGTAGATTTAGTCCCTTGGATCTATGTGGCTTGGAAAATATTACTCCTTTGTGTGTTGTTGATGATGATGTGTTCATTCAATGGTGTGGTACTCGGCATGGTAGGAAATCCAATGTGCCAAAAAATGGGTCTCATTCATATCTTCAAATGTGGTGATGTTGCCTGCATGAGGGTTGTGGACCCTAAAGAAAAGCCAGATCATTTTCTTGAGGCTTAGGTTGACACAAAGTAAATTTGATGTTATAAAGGTTGTAAACCCTAAAGCAAAGCTAGATCATCTGCTTGAGGCAAGTCAACAAGAACTTCTAATACAATCTCGGAATCAAGGTTTAGTTCACGTTCTTTTGAGGTTGGTGGCATGCCAACAAGAGGACTAAGAGTTGAAATTAGTGCATTATGGCCACACCACTACTGGATTTGGAACTATCTAATACTTTTTGTTGAAGATGGTCATTAAACTGACAATGCCAAGGGTTGTGGGGGGGAAGCCGATCTCATAGAAGTAGGGGAACTTGTATTTGATGGTATGAATTTCATCTCTAAGTTTTCAAAATTTGGTCCACCAGTCCCAATAACATTGGATTATGTTGTCACTGTTTCTCCCAAGTGTAGGTTCTAAGGGTGTTGGTCACCTACTATCATGCCATTGCTCATTGTAGCATAGGTCTTCACAACTGTAGCATAGGACCTCAAGTCATATTCCAGTGAGAGATGTAGGATAAACCATGGAAAGTAGATCTCATGTACACATGTGTGAGAAAGAGGGCTTGATTCATCACAATGATGGATGGAGGCTCTCACCTCCACAGGAGTTCAAGGGTTAAAAAGGGGGTTGCAAGGTTTAAAAAGGGTACATGGTTGAGATAGTGATTTAAAAGTTCCATGGTTTAGAGGGTATTGCAAGGTTTAGGAGGAGTCTAGGCTTGAGGATTGGAGAGCTAGGAAGGAGGAGGAGGGAGGAGGGAGGGAGGAGGAGGGCGGAGGGGGGAGGAGAAGGGAGGAGAAGGGTGGAGGAGGGCAGAGGAGGAGAAGGAGGAGGGAGGAGGAGGAGGAGGAGGAGGGGGACGGAGTACAAGGGTAGGGAGTGCAAGGGTAAGGGCATGCTAGAACACAATAGTGTAAGAGAGCATGGACGCAATGGTGGAGATCAATAACATGATTTTAATAGTGAGCTTGAACACTGAACCCCAATGAGTAGTAGCTTCATTTCATTGAGAGATATTTATAGATGTTGGTCTCTACACAATCCATAGGTACTTCTGTGGTGGGAGCTCTTTTGTAAGAGAGCTTTGGATAAGAGTCCCTCCACCTTTTGGGGGGATCTTTTGGGTCTCTCAACATAAAGTGGGGGGACCTCAAAAAGTGTAGGCTTTTAGTCTCTCTCTCTAGATTTAGTATTTCTCTCTCTAGATCCTAATTTTGCAAGTATGATTGGATCTTTTCTAGAGAGGATTTTGGCTATCCTCATTCTTTAAGATTCATCATGCCACCTTTTAGGCTCAAGATATTACAAGCGAAGCTTTGCCACTATGCTACACACACAATGATCTCATCGTTGTTTCTCAAGATTGCAATTCTGGCCCTTGTTGTTTGCCACATGGTTAACAACTCCTCCGAACCGATTTGATTACCCATCCTTGGGTTATGGTTGATTCTACTAAAAATGTTGTGCTACGGTTGTTTTTACCCAATGAGTATGGTAAAGATGGCATCGGATAGATGGATCAAGCTTGTTTGTCAATGTTTTCCTTGTAATCCATGAACACCTAGATTGTTTGCTCAGTTTTTAAGAAGCCATTGTCAACCCCTTCTTCAAACAAACACACAAACCACCCTTGAACAAATATGGCTCTTTGAAAGAGGTGACTTGTTGTTTAAGAATCTATCTATTGATTTGGGTTGAAACTGAGGTTGGGTAAATGGTCATCAATGGTGGTGAGGGAACACCTCCAAGATTACTGCTAAAGCTTCGTTGTATTTTGGACTCTCCTTGAGTGTTTTGTCATAATCCTTGCATAGTTGATGCATGTTTGTCCAAGGCTCTAATGAGTGTTTCTTGGCTTGTCCAATTGATTTTGGAATTTCTATTTTGATTAGCAGCCAGTTGCAAGGTGCATCTACACTATTTGGATCATGATGGTTGGCATCCCATCGGTAGCATGAGTTACCACATCAAATGTGGTATGCATTCGAAGGGAAGATGGAGCTTGTAAGTACTCAAGGAGGTACTTTTCATTGAGTAGCTTTGGTCTATGCCAAGCAGGCTGTGGCTCCAATTTGTTGATATCTAGAGTGACTTGTGCTTGGCAAATACTCATTGAAATTTCAAAAATGTCACCTTCCCTTGACTGCATATCTAGGTATTGCTTCCAAAAATCACCAATGGGATTACCAAGCATGGGAATCCTATGTATGTCCTGTTGCAACTTGTTAAATTACATGGCACAGTAGAATAGGAACTGAACAAAGAATAGAGAGTACACAACAAACTAGAGATGCAAATAAAATTTTCCTTCAATACTGATGTAGTACAGATGATGGCTTTGTCCACCCGTGCGCTCCCACACTAGAGCTTAGATGGCGATCTAGATAGATACTAGGTGAAGAGCTACTAGCTGGAAGATCTCTGCTAGACACTGCCAATGTTGTGGTGCCATATCTACGTCGTTGGTGGCCATGATGAAAACAATTGCATCTTCAACATCCGCAACAACCTACCTTGACCTCAATAATACCAAGTGGCACCCATGCCAGTGTACAGGCAATTGGCACTTGCACAAGCACCCCCAGCTCTAAGGCTAAATCCTATTCCCATTCGAACACAAGTCCCACAACTACTTAGGAATCCGAATCCACAACCATATCCATGAGCACCAAATCTAGCTCTTCAGGCAGTTCTAATACATTAATTACAAGCTGAGAAAGTAGACTCACCATTTGAGTATGAAGCAGAGTACCCAGTGTACTATGTAGAAGGTGCAGAAGGTCTAATACAAGTTTATGAAAATCAAGTACGTCCTAACACATATCGAGCACCAATCAAGTGCTACAGTTGTGGCAAAAATCACCGGATCACAAAGTGCCCTCATCATGGTAGCCCCGCTACTTTCCAACCACTCTATAGAGATTAAGGCATAGGACATGCCTGTATGGATTGTCCCATGAAAAATAAAGTCCCACAACAAACAGAGGTCAAGCCTAATGTCCCAATCAGTGTCATTGGGGTGGACCACCATCAAAGTCTGGGTCCCAACAAGTGTAATATCACAACCTATGAATGTAATTACATGCCAACAGAAAGAGGCCACCAAGGACCCTAACATTCCAATTCAACCAAAGCGACTTCTTAAAAAGAAAGCACAAGTGCCTCCACCTCTGCCAAGCAATGAGTAGACGAGCTCATCTACATCAACTTTTAAGCCTCAAATAAAAGAAGCTCCATACCCAAATGCAGAGGTGGAGAAGGCTCGTTTTCAGGCACTTCAACAATGGGTACAAAAGGAACAAGCTCAATTTGAGGCTGAAAAACAAGCTCAATTTGAGGCTAAGAAACAAGCTCAAGACCTAATCCATGACTCAGCCCCACAAAGTATTGATAATGTACTTGAGCATCTATTCCAACAACAAAATCCACAACATAATGTACCACCACGTCAACTTGAAGGAGCCGCACTCTCTAGCATCCTGAGTTGCCCTATGTCAATTTCCATCGGAATCCTCCTATGGAATTATCCCAATCTCTCGAAGAGTTTCAAAGGATGGATTGAACTCACAAATCGCTCTCCACCTATGAACGACATCAAAGATATCCCTGTGTGGATGGGTGAGTGAGATGACATATGCAACATTATTGTGCCTTTGATCCACAAGGCATATAATGAAGTCCAAGCCATAGTGGATGGTGGAGTAGGTGTAAATCCTATCAAAGGAGCTCTACAAAGAATGGGGTCTCACACCAATGCAAAAGGCTAATTTCAACATACGCCTTACTGATGGTTCACGGGCTAAACCCTTGGGAATAGTAAATGGTGTGTCCACAAAGGTCGCAGGAGTCCGCTTTTCCCTTTGATTCACAATCTTGGATCTCCCCAAAAAGTCCCATCAAATCTTACTGGGATGTCCTTGGTTATGGGAAGCATCAATCCTCCATGACTGGGGAACTGATAGACTAACAATTCAAGATCATGACACCTCAATTAGGTTGAATGTGGGGACAAGAGCTATAAAACCAATTGTCCCTAGAACATTGGATGACACATCTTCAATGACAATCTCAAGAAAATCAGCTCCCCTGCAACAGCATGCCATAGCGGGCGATTCACAAAGCAATGTCAAAAACTGGATACAAACATTGGCAACCATTGACAACTAGCATTCATTAGACCCCATCTTCTCACAGATAGATGCAAAGGTGCTATAGGGTGCTATAGGTAGATCCTCTACTCACACATGAAGAACCAATCAATCTAGGGATGCCATTCTTTATGGCTGACCTCAAGTGGGATAATGAACCTAAAGAAGGTACCCATGCCAATGATGACTCCGATTTTCCTTGGGACCTTGAAACTGAGGATAAGAATGCTGAAATTGAATATCAAATCTTTGATAATGACTTAGCCATCATGCATGCCCTAATGGCAATTAAGCTTCCAAAAATTAAACCTCCAAAGTTGAATAACAACAGAAGATCCCACAAGAAAGCTAAAGGAGGAAATCGCAGAAAAAGGCCGAACACTTCAATGAATTTGAACGAGTCCAAACAAGGATCATCAAATTGTATCTTGCAAAGCTAGCTCCCTCAAAATCAAAACCACCACCTCTTGAATGGTCCCCTGAGGGACTAGAAGGAGTATGCGTAGCAAATGAACCCTTACTGGAAAACACCTTACCAGTGGAAAAGTTACCCCATAGTTCCCAATGTAAGAAGTTTCAAAAATATAAGCCACATGTGCGGATGAAGCTCAATCAAGAGACTTCAGAAAAAGAAAGTCAAAAAGAGCCTAGCAAATTAGTAAATGAAACTCTGCCACATAGTACACATGGAACATGTCAGGCTAGTTCAACACCATCAGTGGCCGTGATCTTCGAGAAGTATCGGAGTACCTCAAGGATTACACAAGTGGCAGTGTGCCAATAGCAATGCCAAGACCACTAAGATAATTTGAAGTTCAAGAAACTGATAGCATTGGAGAAACTCCAATCTATGAGGGATCGGCAAAAACACACACAATAAACCTTGCTTTTGAAGGGGAGGAAGAAAAACTGGTTTCCATTGGGAAACAGCTTCAACAGGAAGATGAAACCAAACTCAAAGCACTCCTAATGGAATATCGTGACTGCCTAGCATGGTCATACAAAGAGATGAAAGGAATTTCACCAGACATGGCAATACACATGATACCTATAAGGGAAGGTGCTCACCCTAAGGTATGTGGACCTTATTGCACAAATCCTAAGTATGGCACCATGGTTTATGACGAGCTAGAAAAACTCCTAGATGCCAGATTCATCTACGAGATAGAGCACACTGATTGGGTTTCATCCATTGTCACTATACCTAAACACAACAAGAAGCTCAAAATATGCATAAACTTAAAGAATGTGAATGCCGCCACAATTAGGGATCACTATCCCCTACCCTTAACAAAAATAGTGTTGGAAAAGGTGGCAAGCTTTGAAATATATAGCTTCTTGGATGGCTTAAGTGGCTATAACCAAGTGCAAATTGCTCCTAAAGACCAATCAAAAACAGTATTTGCTATAGAATGGGGGATTTTTGCATATAGAGTCATGCCATTTGGTCTTTGTAATGCCCCAGCGACATTCCAGCAAGTGATGTTCACAACTTTCAACTCATTTCTAAATAAGTTTTTATGGGTGTTCTTGGATGATTTGTGCGTCCATTCAAACAGAAAAGACCACTTCAAATGCCTTGAAGTAGTACTAATCAAATGCAAGGAGTATGGCATCTCCCTAAATCCAACAAAATGCTAGTTCATGGTCACCCATGGAATTGTTTTGGGACACATCGTCTCTCAACATGGGATTGCAACTGACATGGACAAAATCAAAATCACCATGAAATTGCCTCCTACTACAAACTCCAAAGGTGTACATGTCTTTATGGGACATGTCGGCTATTATAGAAGATTTATATTGTGGTATGCCATTATAGCTAGACCACTTTACAAATTATTAGTGGAATTCTTATGGACAGAAGAGTGCGACCAAGCCTTTGAGCTTTTAAAGTGACACCTAATCATAGCACCCATCCTTATATCTCCCAATTGGGATATTCATTTTCATGTTCATGCTGATGGATCCAAGTATGCAATTGGGAGTGTGCTTTGTCAACTTGGTGAACATAAGAAAGACTACCCATTCTACTTCGCCAATCGACAACTCAATGATGCAAAAATCAACTATACCACCACAGAAAGAGAAGCCCTAGCAATGGTGTATAGTGTTAAGAAATTTTGGCACTATCTAATGGCAAATGATTTTATCTTCCACACCGACCATCAAGCATTGCTTTATCTTGTGAACCGTCCGTCTACAATAGGAAGAATAACCAGATGGCTCCTCTTGCTTCAAGAATTCAACTTCAAAATAGTGGTCTGCAAAGGTGCCCAACACTACATTGCCGATCACATGTCTCGTGTCAATTCAGGAGAAGAAGCCATTCAAGTAGAAGACGACTTACCAGATGCCACACTATTTCAAATAGATGATGTTCTAGAGTGGTGTGGAGATATCATTGGGTACTTAATGGCAAGAAAAACCACACCCTGAAATGAAAGCAATAGATGCCAAAAAACTAATTGTAAAGGTTGCACCCTATCAATTCATTGCAGGACAATTGTACAAGATAGGCAAGGACCAGGTGTTTAGAAGATTTGTAATGCCTCGTGAGATCATGCCAATCCTAAGTGAAGTCCATGAAGGCATTACAGGAGGACACTTCCAAGGGGAATCCATAGCAAGAAAAGTCCTCCACGCAGGCTACTATTGGCCAACACTGTGGGCAGATGCCTATGAATATGTAAAAGGCTGTGATGTATGCCAAACGGACTACTAAGCCACAACACAAATGCTTCAATCTCCTAACAATAGTTGTTGCACTAAAACCATTTGAAAAGTGGGGGATTGACTATGTGGGTCCCATCCATCAAGCAGCAAAAGGAACACATGCATGCTACATCGTGGCCACTGATTACTTTACAAAATGGGCTGAAGCTAAAGTAGTCAGAAAGGTAGATGCCAGAAGCACAGCAAGATTCTTATATGAAAATCTGATCACCTGATTCAGATGCCCCATGAAATTGTGTCGGATAGAGGCACACATTTTGTCAATGAGGCAATCCAAGAACTCTTGTCTCGCTTTATGGTAATCCATAGAAAAAGCACACCCTACTACCCCCAAGGGAATGGATAGGCCGAATCCACCAACAAAATATTATGCATTATCCTCACCCAGGTAGTAGAACCATAGCGTTCTGATTGGGCAGAGAAACTAAATGCAGCCTTATGGTCATACAGACCACACTCAAGGTCAATACAAGGAACACACCTTTTCAATTGGTGCACAGCCTTGAAGCTATGGTTCCACTAGGATTTGTAATACCAAGCCTACGCATAGCGATATAGGAATGCATGTGAGACCATGAATCCTTGAAAGAAAGACTCTATCAGTTGGAGAAGCATACAGAGACAAGACTAGTCACCTACCATGCCATGACAATAGAAAAACGCAGAAGAAAGGCATGGTTTGACCGAAATCTTAAAGCTAAAGACATCAAGGAAAGTGACTAGGTCTTGCTATACAATGCCAAAGTACATAAGGGGAAACTAAAGTATTTAGGTCAAGGAACCCACCCAGTAAGAAAGATGAATCCCATCAGAGCTGTGTTGCTAGAAACATTGGATGGAGTCCAATTCAACACAACAATAAACAAGAGCCGCCGACTGAAGCCCTACTACTTCAACATGCAAGCCATCCTCAACAAAAATGAAGATTTGGGAAACCTATTTGAAAGGAAGGATGGGGGGAAGAAATCAAAGTACTAGCTAGGTGGCTTTACAAGAATGAGCATGTTCCATCAAGGAATAGCACCCTCCTTTTATAGCCAAGAGAGGGGCTCTCTCCTAATAAATGCATCCCCCTACATGCATGGTGCATGTGGAAAAGTCTCCCATGTGGGCTAGGCGGTTATGCACTCTCAATTGTGTGCGACACAACCCTTGGCCTCATTTTTCCACATATATCAACCCCCATATCCCAAGTCTAAGATACTCCCCTGGTCTCTTCCCAATTTTATAATTCGTTCAATCATCTAGGAGGACAAGTGGAGGGTTGGCACAAGGAATCTTGCCACCTCATCCTACTTTCCCCATTATTTAACTTGCATTCTTGGACTATCTACACCCCCCCCACATGGGCCTATCCTAGATGCAGGGAATAATCCAATACAATATCCATCTCCACCTATTTTATATTACTTCTCCCATGGTCCTTGGTCCATGTCTCACTAAATGCAAGCATGGGACCACCTATGTGGAGGGGTGGCACATGGAGGAACCATGCCACCTTAACATTTTATAATATAACTACCATGGATTATGTACAACACACCTTATGGGTCCTCTTATGTGGAAGGGTGGCACATGGTCATGCCCTATTACCTCAACCTTGGGCCCTATGCACACCATATTTTATTATCCTTTCACCACACATACAAGCACACACATATATTTATGCCTTTTACCTTGGTCAAATTTATCCATAACAGTTCCCCCCCCCAAGCAGGGAATGCACAGCATTTCCATGCCTGGAACCATCATGCATAAAGAAGGGCTTGAGATAACGCTTGTTGATCACCTGCCATATGGCTCATGCAATTCCTGTACTTGTACAGACCCATTGCTACGTTCCTTGATGACTGTGTATGGACCAGTCCATAGTGGAAGGAACTTTTTAACCATCTGGTGGTCCAATCTATTATCAAAGCATAGCACAACATCCCCCTCAGCAAAGTGTCTTTCCCATCCCTTACGAATCTTAGCATCCATGTGGGCCTTTTGTCGATTCTTTTGGATCTCTGTTTGATGGAGTGCAAGGCGTCGGGTTTCATCTAGCTTCTCAGGTTGTACCAACCTAGCCTCTACATATTCATCTTCTATCATCCTCTATTCTCGTGCCAATCTCAAGGCTAGAATCTCTATCTCTAGTGGTAAAACTGCCTCAGTACCGTACACCAACTCAAAAGGAGTGTGACCTGTAGACGTTTTATGGGTGATGTTGTAAGCCCACACGGCTTCGGTGACCTTCTCATCCCACTGGATCCTCTTCTCGGTGGCCATTTTCCCCATGGTTTTACAAAGGAGGCCGTTGGTCCGCTCCATTTATCCCATGGACATTGGATGATAGATGCTAGAAGTGCAGTGATCAATACCCATGCAATCCATGAGCAACTCCACTGCTTCATTTAAGAATGGACTCCCATGGTTAGATACTTTTTCCATGGGTGTCCCAAACCTTGTGCAGATATGTTCAAATATGAAATTTGAAACTACCTTACCATTTGCAATGGGGAGGGTGATATCTTCACCCCACTTAGTGACATACTGAGTGGCTACCAAAGGATACTTCTTTTTCCGGGCAGTCATGGGCAGAGGGGCCCAACAAAATCTATTCCCCACTTGTGAAATGGATGGATGGACATCACTGGGTGATGTTGCCTAGGATGCAAATCCTTCCTACCAAAGAATTGGCATGGTTCACAAGTTTTGCAATACATAGTGACATCCTTGAATAAGGTCGGCCAGTAATACCTAGCATGTAAAATCTTCTTAGCTATATAGTTACCGTCATAATGGCCTCCACAAAATCCATCATGATAATGCTTCAATACCTTAGGTACTTCATCTACATCAATGGCCCGTCTTAGTACCCCATCTAGGCCTTGATGGTATAACACCCCATCAAAGAGAGTGTAGCACCTACTATCTCTACAGATCTTCTTTCTCTCACATCTAGTACTTTTTGGAGGAAAGGAGAAAGCAGTCATAAATCTATAGATACCACCAGACCATGGATCCCCAACTTCTATGGCCACTACAAGGGTTACGTTGAGGCACTCTTCTAAATAAATCAAAGCATTCTTCAAGTTGGAACAACCCCCTTTTACAATTTTGAAAGAAAAATCATATTCTTGTAAAACTACCAACCATTTGGCCAACCGGCCCATGGGATTTGGTGATTGAAGAACCTGCTTTGCAAGACCATTTTTGCAGATTATGATGAAGGACTTTCCAGCCACATAATGCTTGAATTTCTCAATGCAAAATACCAAAGACAAAGCATGCTTGTCAGCCTCAGAGTAGCGTCGTTCAGTTTCGAGCAATTGTCGAGAAGCAAATCGAACGGGATACATGAACTGATCCTCCCCTTGCTGGAGAAGAATACTTGCCAAAGTATGCTCACCAAACCCAGGATTCATATAGAAAGTCTTTGACCAATCAGGATTGTGTAGAATGGGTTCTGAAGCTAGAGCACTCTTGATTTGTACAAACCCATGATCACAATCCTCATCCCAAGAGAAATCAACTCCATCTTTTAATACCATGGTCATGGTTCGCATTAAAGTAGCATATTGATCAATGAAGTGGTGATAATATCTGCTAGATTGACAAATGAGCGTACCTGATGCTTGGTGGCTGGTGGGAAGAGCTTGAGAATAGCTTCTACCTTCTCGAGGTCAGGTTTGACGCCCTTGTATGAGACAATATGTCCTGGTAACCTCCCTTGAGTGGCTCCAATGGTGCCTTTATCTGGGTTGAGGCTACCATTCACATCATTGACCCTTTGGAACGCCAACCTTGGTGGCCGCATTGAGTTTCTTATAGTCGATGTAGACTCGCCACTTGTTGTTTTTCTTTGGGGTGACTACCACTGGTGAAACCCATTTAGTATTGTGAACCGAAACAATAACCCAGCTTCTATAAGTTTTTGCAACTCTGAGCACAAAGCATTGGTCTGTAGAGGCCCTAATCTTTGATACCTTTGAGCCACAAGCTTCGCATCAGGCTTCAGCTCTATCTTGTGCTCTATGGCAATCACATGGCAAAGTTGGCGGTAGCTAGTTGCGAAGAGGTTAGGGAACTCTTTGAACATTTCTAGGAACTCATCTTTCTCACTTGGCGTGAGGTCTGGGGAAAGCATAGATTCAAGCTGTTGAGGACTAGCTGTTACCTTTTCTATAGGTGGTGGGGTTAGAGACACCCCCATCATGTAAACTTCCTCCTTTGAGAACTCCTCCCCCCTGTCTAATTCTTCCATTGATTCAAACATCGAGGATGAGAGAGTATCACTGTCTTGCTCCTCTTCTTCTTTAGTTCAGTGGCACCTAGTTGCACCGGGATCTTCTCCTTAGAAGCAACCAAAGACATGTGTCATGTCTTCCAATAGCTGACTACATCACTCTTTCTCAACCATGGTCTCCCGAGTATGGCTGGGTAACTCCTACCTATATCTTTGATGTCCACTACATAGAAATTGACGGTGGTGGTTAACCCATTGACAGTGATGGGCAAATCCTCAATGACTCCTAGGGTGGCGAGTCGTCAACCATCTGCTACCTTGATTCGAGTGGAGGGACACCTTATGCATTTCAAATTCAATTTCTTCATGATACAAGACACCATGATATTACATGCAACTCCCTCATTCGACACACACACTTTTGACACAGCAATTATCTATGATGACATCTATTGTATGTGGGTGCCGATCAATTTCTTCAGAGATAGAAGAGACCTCTCGTACCTTTCCCTTTTTCTTGCTCCTCCTTGTTGGGAGCCCTTGCTGTAGCTCACGTCTCACCCTAGGGCTTAATGGTAGTAGTTGAGGGAGTGTGATGCTCAAAGACCGATGAGAAAGGTCCTGAACAACCGAATAGTCCTCTCGTGGGAAAATCCGAGGGCGACCACTTACTCCTGCGAGATCTTTTAATCTTCTCTATTGGTGGGTCTGTCATCTCAGCATTTGAGGGCTCTAAGAAGGACACCTTCTTCCTGGGGCGGCCCAGGCCACGATTTGGAGAGGGGTTCGAGGTGGTACGATTTCTTTTCCCAAGGTCAAGGATCTCCACATCAGAATCCTCGGTGCCTGATTCAGTTAGAAGATTCACCCTTGGAATATTGGGACATTCCATGTGATAATGACCCTTCTGGTGGCACTCGTAGCACACAACATTGGCACGTTCTCTTGGAGGGCAATTGGCTTGATTTCTGATGCCCACCATCTCAAGCTGAAGATCATTCAGGGCCTTGGCTAGGTCATTGACTTTGAGTTCTTTAGTAGGAGGGGCCGGGGGAGTAGGAAGGAGGGGGGATCGTGGGCAAGGCTAGGGAAAATTTCTAGGTAGAGGTTGAGGATATACTCCTTATTGAGGGTAAGCATCTAAGGGAGAACCATACATTTGAGGTGGAGGCAGTGGATACATTCCTGATGAGGGGTGGGGGTATGCCCCTGAGTTGGAACCCTAGGTTGTTGTTGCAAGAACTAAGGGGGTTGCGGAGGGACAATTGTCTTCTTTGAAGCGGGGTCAGATTGAACTTTATCAAACTTTTGAGCAATCTCATGTGCTAGCACCATAGTTTCTGGATTCTCCCATTTAAGCTTGCAGTGGAATTTGTCACTTGCTCCTACTACAAGGTAGCCCAGCACATGTTGAGTCATTCCAACTCAAAATCCAACATTGTCCTCCTACATGGTAATTAAACAGTCGAGGAGCATGGCCGCTCGATCCACATATCGACGCGCCATCTCACCTTCTGACTGCTTCAAGTTTGCCACCTACAGGTACACATTCTCTGACTCCTCTTCTTTACCAAAATAATCAATCATCGTTGATGTCAACCTTGGCCAGCTTTGGCGAATGTCTTTAGCCTCCTTCTCATACCACACTTGAGCCGAACCCTCTAGAAATGTGGGAAGAACCAACAGCCATCTATCTTTAGTAAGAAAGTTGAGGGAAACACAATGGCGCTTGAAGGCCACAAGATACTCATTTGGATTTTCTTCAACCCATCCACAGAACACGGGAATGTCAACCATGCTTGGAAAATGGAAAAGAGAGAGATGAAATGAGGCTTATCTATTGGCAAACAATGGAAATAGGAAGCTTGAACCCAAAATCAAGTGAAGATACATCCACAAAGCACACATAGGCAAGGTAGGGTGCGACTGGTGTATTGTGAAATATTATACGGGAAGAATCTTTAGCATAGAATAGCTCATAGACAATCTTAAAAGGACCAACCCTCATAAAATTGCATCCATCTTTACAAGCGATGGTTAGAGACGCGGCGCTGCATGAGGTTGTTCATCAAGGCAAACAAGAATGCCATGAAAAATGTCAACAGTTGGAGAGCTTGCACATCACCTTCAGCTTCTTCCAGTTCTTGTAATTTCCATGCTATTTCTTCAAGGGGTGTGCGGTCTAGCATCCTTCTTTTGAGCAATGTCCTTGAGGACCTTTCTGATGATCTTCTGAAGTCGATAAACTCGTATCAAATATGCCCAACACTTAGTTTCATGATGACCACAACGTTTGCATTCCTTACAAGTGATCACCCTCATTCGTGGATTGTGGCTTTGTTAGGGCAGTGCTTCCGCTCGTTTCATGCATGATTGAAGTGCAAGCTTCACATGCCAAGAAATCAGCAACTAGATTTTGAGCTCGAGGGATATGCTGAATTTTTACCTCTTCAAATTGTTGGCAAAGTTCCAATGCTTGTTGATGTCATGGAACCAAGCCTTCGCTCCGCACCTTCCACCTTCCACTAACTTGTTCACACATGAGTTGAGAATCTCCTTGCACCTCAAATTGCTTGATGTGATGTTCGTATGCCTTTTGTAGCCCAAAAATGAGTGCCGAGTACTCAGCTTGGTTGCAAGTACTTGCTGGTGCAGACTTGCTATAACAATACACCTCACCCCCTGGTGAAGTGAGCTTCACACCCACACCAGCAGCCTTGGTCGAAGGTTTGTATGTGCCGTCAAATTGGAGGAGCCAAGATGTCATCACACCAAGACTAAAATCTGGACATCCCAAGTTTCTCAGTAGTCCAAGATAGGTAGAAGGAGAGGGTGGGGAGAATTCAATATTTGACCAAGACGTTCAACACCAATTAAACTTGCAATCCTTTATTGATAGTTTATCTTTAGACCAAAAAGTATTACAACTTGAAGCTCAAAATGAGGTACAAAGGGATTCCTTGGTCGAAACATTACCAACCATAGCCGAGCCCTAGAAACCTTTGTAATGAGATTGAGAAGAAATCATTCAAGACAAGCTTATCCACAGGAATTAATAAGCAGATGCACCAAATCTCCCCCCAAGCTTGGGGAACATCCCTTTGAAGAATGTCACCCTTTTAATTACCTCTGATGGAGCAAGTAGCTCGATCACCACACAATGAGTAGAATTGAAATCAAAGTCCTCCCAGTGTATCACTAGTTCTTTATCTTGAATCATCCACGGTGTATCATCCCACCCGTCGTCTCCTTGAACAATGCATTGTACAATCAATTGTTGAAGATCGACATGAAGATCAGGAAAGAGATCTCGCCAATTGGTAGTCGTAATGGGCAGAGGACCAAGCACCAAATCCTTGAACTCGTCGAGAAGTGACATAAATATCCACCCTCCTCGTGTGGCGTGCATCTAAGGAGTAAAGTTGAAAAAGTTCAGAATCTACAATCTAGTATCAGATATGAATAGAGCACATTAAATAAAGTACTTTTTCTTTTTACAACACTAGGAAACTCCCTATGATTAGAGAGTTACACTTCATGAGATTTCACCATATAAGCAATATCATTACACTTTCATCACTTCCTATTTGCTGGCCCATTGGTAAGTCTTCCTTTTGTGAATGGGGAGGTCTTGGGTTCAATTCCCACTCCTTAATAAAAAGAGAGGAGGGGACAGGAGAAGAGAAAGAGAGAGAGAAGGAGAAGAAGAAGAAGATAGAGGGGGGGCGCGAGCTCTATTACAGATGCGTAGGAGCAGTTTTTGCGTGGTGCCACATAGAAGATGCACAGAAGCGATTTTGCAGAAATGTGGTGCTGCATAGAAGACACACAAGAACCCAAAAGATGCGCAAGAATTGTAGGCTAAAGGCACAGGAACCCATAAGATGTGCAGGAACTGCAGGCGAAAGGTGCAAAAACTAAGAAGTTCTGCAGCCGCAGAGATAGAGAACTGTGAGCAAAAGACACGCAGATTGCAGGCACAAAAGTAGAGAACCGCACACGAAAGGTGCTGCGAAGAACTACACCCAGCCATAGGAGTAATGGATTTTACACCACTAGCCATGGAGATTTTGATCCCAACAGCCACACCAATTCTATTAACTAGAAAAGAATTCGAGACAAGAGGCTAGACGCTAGGCATGGCGATGCTTGAGGGCCATATAGGAAAAGGGAATGTGAGGGGAGAAGCGTTAACATGGGTGGGGAAGAGGGATTAAGAGGGGTGGGAATGAAGAGGGAGACTATGGCACAAGGGGAGAGGGAGAGGGGAAAGAGGAGCATGTACATAATGGGACAAGGAATGTAGAGATGGAGACATCAAGGGAGGAGGGTCATGCCTTATTTGAAAGGAAAGATGGGGGAAAGAAATCAAAGTACTAGCTAGGTGGCTTTACAAGAATGAGTGTGTCCCATCAAGGAATAGCCCCCTCCTTTTATAGCAAAGAGAGGGGGTCTCTCCCAATAAATGCATCCTCCCACATGCATGGTGTGTGTGGAAAAGTCTCCCATGTGGGCCAGGCAGTTATGCACTCTTAATTGTGTGCGACAACCCTTGGCCTCATTTTTCCACATATATCAACCCCCATATCCCAAGTCTAAGATACTCCCCTAGTCTCTTCCCAATTTTATAATATGTTCAATCATCTAGGAGGACAAGTGGAGGGTTGGCACAAGGAATCTTGCCACCTCATCCTACTTTCCCCATTATTTAACTTACATTCTTGGACTATCTACACCCCCCCCCCACATGGGCCTATCCTACATGGAGGGAATAATCCAATACAATATCCATCTCCACCTATTTTATATTACATGGACCGCCTAGGTGGAGGGGTGGCACATGGAGGAACCATGCCACCTTAACATTTTATAATATAACTACCATGGATTATGTACAACACACCTTATGGGTCCTTTTACATGGAAGGGTGGCACATGGTCATGCCCTGCCACCTCAACCCTGGGCCCTATGCACACCATATTTTATTATACTTTTGCCACACGTACAAGCACACACATATATTTATGCCTTTTACCTTGGTCAAATTTATCCATAACAGTATAAAAATAAGATCTCTTACAAACACATAGAAAGGTCACACCTACATGCCAACTAATCTAATGATCAATGGTACACCAAATGCACATGGATGCAGGTTCAAAACAAATGCTGGCACTAAAGAGGATGCATAGAAAGAGTCCACCGCCTCAACCACGAGACCCCCTTCAAAGTTTGCAACCATCTACATCCTCTCAACCACAATGACCACAGGCATTTGAGGTCTAGAGCAATAGCTCTGAGGAGGATTCAGTGCATGACTAAGAAGAACAAATGCCACCCCAGTCACCACCAGCCTATACAACCATTGATGGGGCCCAATCACTGGAACTTGTTTGGCCACCTACATCGACTTATGCTCTTTCACAAGAAGCAACATCTTACTTAGAGAAAAGGGGTCTAGGCAGTTTGCATGAGAGCCTAACATCGTTGGAGGATAGTCTTACAATGACCACATACATCAAGGACTTTCTCCATTCTTACCACTCCAGCAATGCACAGGTTGGCAAGTACGATACATCACTATACATCAAAGCCCACTCAGCATTATCCTCAATAGTACAGTCATTCAAAGGGCTTTCTCACTCCCAACACACGGTGCCAAATACCCTACACGGCTTGCTGATGCAAAGTTTCTCAAAGTATAGCCTCTACTTGCCAAGGGCACACTGTTCCATAGGGATGGCATATTACTTCCCACCATCCTTAACCATCGCCTCAGGGAAGCAGCACAATTCCTATCCATAATCTTGGGGGTTAAGTGTGGCAAGAATTGATCCCTTCCACTCCACACATTTTTTTTGCTAATGAGTAGGAAGCTAATCCAGCACTTAGTCATCTTCTTTACAAAAAAACTAGATGGTTTGTGAGGCCAAAAATATAAAATTCCACACTTATTGACTATAATCATCAAAAAAGAGCTACAAGAAAGAGAAATGACTTTGCCCCAGTCACCAAAACCAATTGAGGAGTTGGACATACCCTTCTCACCACCAGTATGGGAGCCGTCACCAACTTCTCCTACTATCACATTGACAAGTGCAGATGCCTTAGAAGAAATAACTATTCTGGAGAACACACTATTCAAAATTTTTGGACTTTCTCCCCTGGTTCGGACTTTTTTTTGGAGCATAAACTCTCCACTCAACTTCACTTAGTGAGCTCAAAAATTGGGTTTTTAAGAGCACTAAATGGGTCACTTATATACAAATATGGCCTCATTAAGCTAAAAAGTCAAGTGGTGACCTCTAATTTTTTTAGAAATAGCTCAGTGAAGCTATAATTCCCAAACTTGTGCATGGTGCCCCCATCCAATAACTATAATAATAATAATAGTAGTCTCCTAACTCTAGTTCAATTTTAACACTATGAAGTCAAAATATGACACCATATGAAAAGAGTTTGTTGAATTTAACATATAAGTGGTGTATAGATACACCATTTTTTTGAAAAAAAAGAGTTTGTTGAATTCAATATATAAGTGGTGTATAGATACACCCTTTTTTTGAAAAACAAACCATACAATACATTATCTTATTAGTGGTGTATAGATATACCATTTGTATGGAAAAAAGCATACAAAACATTATCTTATGCATCTGAATCTCGTTCAAAGTCATCAGATTCATGTAATGTATTTGTGCTTGATGGGTCAAGTCTTGCCAAATGATGTTTAATATGGACATGACTTAGGGATTGTGATACATTTTTCAACATTGTATCCATGCTTCTTTTTAAAACTTCATGTCCTCGATTTTCAGCAATGAATAATGCTACTGACTTCCACCTCTGTTAATCCCTCATTATTTGGAACCCATTCACATTTCTTTTGCAAGCATCCCTCATAGATTTGTTTTACTGTATATCTTCTCGGGAGATTTTTCAATGGCTTTGGTTCATACCATAAAGTTGTGAATGTTATAGGAGTTCCCTTGTCATCCCTTTCTATCTTAGCAACCTTTGCAACCCAAATCGGGCCACCTTGGCCATCCAACTCTGAACCTGGATCAGATGCCCAAACTACAATAAATAGACCCTCTTCAATCTCATTAGATGGTATAAACTTTGGTAAGGGCTTGTCTCCCTTCTTGCCACAATATTTTCGAGGTAAAAGGCATTCCTCTGCTTCCTCCATATCTAGTAACATATTTATATCCAAAGGAAAACTTGGTGACCTAGCTTGTTCCAGCCAAAAGGATTCACAGTATTCAATGCTCATTAAGTTTTCTAAAGATTGGACAAGTGCTTCAGTTGATTTAATTGTCTCCAAATTCACAGTATTCACAGTATTCTAAAGATTGGACAAGTGCTTCAGTTGATTTAATTGTCTCCAAATTCTTAGTTGATTGGGATATTTCTGCATCATACTTTGAAGATGTTTAATGAGGGCTTTCAAGCCTTTCATTTCATCTATGTCAAGTGATTTGTTTTTTGCAAGAACAAATCTAGTTTCCTCCAATGGAATTATTCGTTGTAATAAAGCATATGACTCACTCCATAAATGATCTCCACCTATTGAGTAGTGCTTCCATTGCATCACTGGAATATTGTTATGCATGTGAAACTAAAAGTAGTGTGGATTTGTGTGTCCTATTAGGGCATCATCTCCTGTTTGTAAATGTGGCTCTATGAATGCTCTCCAATCTACCATCCTCTCTAAGGAAGCCACTTTTGATTCTTCCTTGCGAGATCCTCCAAATTTTTTCCCAATTCGAAATAGCATATCCTCCATTGTTTAAAAATCCATTGACTTCAACTTACCAGAGATAACACTAAAGATTTGGTCTATGTCTTCATGTGTATGGCCGACAAGAAGAAAGACAACTTCCACTTCTTCAAATATTTTCAAGCCAACCAACATAGAGCATAAAGCAAATATATATTTATTCTTGTTCTCTCTCCAACAATTATCAGCTTGTATTCGCAATGTGTTAGGTAAACATCCGCGAGCATCTCTGACCTTTCTTATTACTTTCATGATTGATGTAACAACCTGGTTATTATCATGGTCATGCAAACTATCAATCCATACATCACAAAAGATTCGGTATCCATGTACGAATACTCCACACAAGTGTGTCTTTAGTCCATGTTTACCCTCCAATGCTGGTGGGATACGTCTATATCATGGCAAAGTTCTTGTATTCTAGTCCATGCCATCAATGGTGATGCACATGGACTTATCAACATGTGAAATAGCTTCCTCTCTCCAAGAAGCATACAACTTTCGAGCATCTTGCACATAACGTAAATGGATTGATTGCCATTTAATATATCTTCCTCGCTACTACTCACATTTACTATGTTCAATGGAATTTTTTAATTGATCACATGTCTTACATTTGACATCCTTCGCTTTGATGGTGTCTCGACATGGCAAAAATCTCTATGCCAAATTTTGTACAAGGCTGGCCATGAAATCATGCTCTCATCTCTGTCTTGTAAAGTTTTATTGATAGTTTCTAGGACAACCTTCTTTGTCATTCCCAAAGGAAGATGTTGCTGACATTTGACACGTCCATCTAGCATTGTTTGTTGAAGATGAGGCTGTGGTAATGCATGTCTTTGAGAACTTGCTTTAATGTTGCCGTTGCATTTATAGTGCTTCCATGGCATTTAAGCTTGTAGGTATTTCCATGAATTGTATGAACCACTTTTTCTTTCACCTCTACCCAGATGGTCCAATATGTGCCATGTGATAGTCCAATTAACCATTGATATCCTCGATTGCAAATGGATCTCCAATTAACCAGGGGGTTCAATTTGTTGCCAATGCCTCTTGAATTTTGTGGTTGAACTCTTTCTCCTTCGTAACTCAAGATTCTCCCATCTATATTCTCTGGCATGCTAGCAACAATATTATGAACAACATGACAAGTCTCAAATTCTCTGCCCCCTTTGCCTTGCATTCGAGTGGTAACATCATGACCATTGTCGCTAATATCATCAATTCCTGTTATTGCATCACTTATCCTATCGATCTTTGCATGTATTTTTCTTTGTGGTCCCATCTTATTATTCTCTACACAAGACAAGTCTTCTATACTAGTGAGCCTATTCGAGTCACTTGCAACAAAGACAAGTCTTCTATATCAGTGAACCTGTTCGAGTCACTTGCAACACAGGACATGTCTTCTATACCAATGAGCCTGTTTGAGTCACTTGTAACACAGGACAAGTCTTCTATACCAGTGAGCCTGTTCGAGTCACTTGCAACACAAGACAAGTCTTCTATACCAGTGAGCCTGTTCGAGTCACTTGCAACACAAGAAACCTTTTCTGCATCAACATTTGTTACTATAATGTCCTCAATACCTGTGAGCATGCCGCTATGATACTCTTGATCACTACTATAGCTTCTTATCAATTTGGATCCCATTTGTGTTATAGTCCTTTTTTCTGATAATATTCTATTGTGTCTTCCATGACATTGAAGGAAACTGTCTTGGGCAAACTTGATTTCAAGAAAGCTAACCCCCATTTACAGGTACTAAGAACTTGTAGATGAGACGTAGTATTATGGATGTCTAGATGTGAAGTACTATCCATTGCATTTTGAATGACACCTGCACTAGTTAACTTAATTATCTCCACTATACAAAGAAAACTCTAAGCATAGCCCTTAAAGTTGCCAATTGCTAAAACTTGTCCGGAGCAAGATAACATCTCTACTTTTTTCCCCTCAAAATAAGTTTTTGATATCTTGAAAGTACGTCTTTGAAACAATTTCGTCTTGGTCCAAGAGCATTCTGTGTGCTTGCATATCAAATATGTCACATTGTAAAATATCTCCCAATGTTTCAAAGTCTCCATGTGGTTATTTTAAATGTACTTCAAGATTTACAACATTGGTCATTATCACTACACATCTTCTCTCACCACAACGTTGGAAATGACTCACATTCATAGGATCAAGACTATGAATTTGTCCAAAAGCCACCACTTCATTCTTCTTATATAACACCACATCCATACCCTCTGTTGGGGTGAATACCTGTTTTGTGTACAAAAATAGACTAGGAACTCAAAAAAAGACATAATAAATAATCATCGAGCTTATTATTACTTTAAACTTTAAACAATTAATACCAAAACATCTTAACCACCGTAAATCCTAAACTTTAAACACTTAATCCCTAAACCCTAAACCCTAAACCCTAAATCCTAAACTCCTAAACACTAAATCCTAAACCCTAAACTCTAAACCCAAAACTCTAAATCCTAAACCCTAAATCCTAAATCCTAAATCCTTACCCTAAACCCTAACCCTAAAATACAACCAAAATTTAATTATTATTTTTATTTGTGCAACAGGTTGGATATATCCCCCAACCTGTTGCTTGAGCAACAGGTTGGGTACATCCAACCTATTACACAAATCAAGAAACCTATTGCTTCAGCAACAGGTTGGGGGGTATATCCAACCTATTGCACAAATCAAGATGTTGGATATATCCCCCAACCTGTTGCTCAAGCAACATTTTCTTGATTTGTGCAACATGTTGGATATATCCCCCAACCTGTTGCTCAAGCAATAGCCCCAGGTTGGATATATCCCCCAACTTGTTGCTTGAGCAACAAGCTGTTGTTAAAGAGCATGGAAGCAATAGAAGATAGACACAATGAAAAGAAGTGCTCATAGAATGAAGAACAATGAGAGCCATATGTAGGGCATCTCTACATGATCACTAACATCATTGATGACCTCTGACCAAAGGCCACCGAGCTCATCTACTCCCCTAAAATCTAGCCAACATCTAGATGGCATCTACCACCACTAACAGTGCTTATGGGCACCTAATTGTGCCTCTAGCACACACACATAGAACCCAAGGTGTGCCTAAGGCATACACCTTGAGATATCCCATCAAACCCCCCCTCAAGGGAATGCCTCAGGCTATGTCAAGGATACATTTAGTCACATAGTGTCTCAAGACATTGTTGAGATATCGAGCTCCACTTGTGATATGCCAGGGTGACTATTGTGAATTTATGTCACTGACTTGTTAGTTGCAGATGCGGTTGGTACACCGCCCACGAATAATAGCTGGATGATAGCTATCCTTATCTACTCTAGTTCATGGCTCAATTAGTATGACACCTTAGTTAGTTGAGTTTGGTTTGAGACCCACATATAGGGTTCTTCTATTTCTTTGTACTTGAGTTCTTTTGGCTTTCACAATTAAGAAGAGGAAAACTATTTTCAGCCTCCACCTTTGTGTGTATTCCCCCATTGTGCATGTGAGAAAGCCACAAGTGAGAATCCTTCCCTCTCTCCCACTATATTCACATGGTCTCAAAGCCTTGTTCATGGTAAGGAGCTCAAGAAAGCAAACCAAGTTCGTGGTGTCCTGGTAAGAGGACCAGTGTTGCTTTCCTATTTTGAGTTTGGGAGCAAATCTCTGCAGGTAGCACAGCCAGAAGTGCAAGAGTGCACTGTCCCAGATTGAGACGCCCTTCGCGGTGTGGCAAGAGGGCAGTATATGCTGCAGGAGAAGGCGAAGCCCTTGGTGACTTTATTTTTCTGATTCGAGGCCATTTCGGGGCCCGTTTTGAAGGCGGAAGTTCTTCGCAGGCACTCAGAAAAAGACCCTGTTTTTGCTGTGCGACCACTGCTCGGCTGGTCGGTGAAAAGTTGCCGCAAAAATTGCATCGTATGCCTGTGTGCAGAGATATTGGGAGTTGCATAATCATGCTTGTTGCCTGTTGATGCAAAATCGGCACTAGGAAGTGACTCTGTGGTCAAATACCACTTTCGTCAATTTTGCAGATCTGCCCGTGTGAGGCAAAAGCTATGTTTTTCGCAATGATAGAATATTTTGTAGTATTCTGTAATGGCATCTGATTCTCTTTCATAGATTGTCACAGAAAAGCTTGACAAGAACAACTTCCAGGCATGGAAGTTTAGAATGATCAATTTCCTTATGGGAAAAGGCTATTGGGAGTTCATTATAGGAAATGAAGAAGAACCAATTCTTCCTAATGTTCCCAATCAATAGGAAATGCAGGCATTTAAAGGATGGCATGAGAGAGCCAGAAAAGTTATGTACTGGCTGTCTATCAGTATTTCGGATTCTATGATTGTGCATATTCAGGATGCAAGTACGCCAAAGGAGGCATGGGATACTTTGGCAAAAATGTACAGCACAAATATGCAAGCCAGGAAAATGCAGCTCAAACAAGAGTTGCACAATGTGCAGAGAGAAAATTTGAGCATAAATGACTACCACATGAAGGTGAAGAAAATTGCAGATGCACTTGCTTCCATTGGGTCACCAATGGAAGATGATGATCTAGTTTCTGTGACCTTGAATGTCTAGGAAAGGATTATGCACAGTTCCGGACATCCATTGCCGTCCGTGAAAAATTTCCTGATTTTGAAGAGTTGTTTGCTCTTCTAAACTGTCTTCTACTCAAATGCTGGAAGAGGTAGAGGCA
Source organism: Dipteris shenzhenensis (assembly GCF_047967505.1). Classification (NCBI taxonomy): domain Eukaryota; kingdom Viridiplantae; phylum Streptophyta; class Polypodiopsida; order Gleicheniales; family Dipteridaceae; genus Dipteris; species Dipteris shenzhenensis. Next base: position 17,360,702 of record NC_141610.1, read on the forward strand.
AAGGTAGAGAAGGCCGATCTGCAGGCCGTGGTAGAAATCAGAATATGCAGCAACTCAAGAAAACTAGTCCTATGGAGGAGGACGTAGTAACTCTAGAGGCAGGGGAGCCAAAGAGGCCGTGGTGGATGGCAGAGAGGCCAAAATGCAAACAACAATGTTGAATGAAAAGTAGAATGACATTATGAATGGAAAATTGCAGCAAGGTAATTATGCATCTTCTAGTAGATAGGGTGATGACAGAAATGAGCATCTAATTATGGTGCAGCACATGACCAATTCTGTGACAAGTGCAAAAGAACAAAATGATGTGTGGTATGTTGACTCAGGTGCATCAAATCACATGACAGGTCATCCAGAGTGGATGCAGGATGCAAGGAAAATGGAAAAACCAGGATTTGTGGAGACTGGTGATGATACTACACATCTTATTGTGCAGATTGGTAAAATTCCTTTGTCTATGCAGGATGGGAAAAAGAAATACCTGTCTGATGTATTTCATGTCCCGAACATCACCAAGAACCTGGTTTCTGTTGGTCAAATGGTTGAGCAGGGCTTGTAGGTTAGATTCAATCCTCATGGATGCTTTGTTGAGGATATGAAAAATAACGGTCGCTTGATAGCAAAAGGAAAGAAGAAGGGCAGGATGTTTACATTGGATGCGGACATGCCTGAATTGAGTGCAACGATGTTTGCACATAGGACCGGTGTAGTTGCAGATATTGATATCTAGCATAAACGCATTGGTCATGTTAATATACAGCAACTTAAATCAATGCAAGCCCAAAATATTGTTGCAGGATTGCCTAAATTCAAGGTTGCAGAAATGCATAAGGTTTGTGAAGCCTGTCAATTTGGAAAACAGGTAAGGAAACCATTTCCTAGGCATGTTCAAAGAGTAAAAAGCCATTGGAATTAATCCACTCTGATGTGTGGACTACTAAGGCTGCATCTATTGGAGGCTGTCACTATTTTGTCACTTTTATTGATGACTTCAGCAAAAAAGTTTGGGTGTATTTTATGAAAAAGAAAAGTGGTGTTTGGGCACTTCAAAGCTTTTAAAGCTATGGTTGAAAAAGAAACAGGCCTGCAAATAAAATGCCTAAGGTCAGATGGAGGGGGACAGTACCTCTCAAATGAGTTTGCAAGGTTCCTGCAGGAGCATGGCATAAAGCAGCAATATTCATGCAGTCATACCCCACAGCAAAATGGACTTGCAGAAAGAAAAAACAGGCATATTGGAGAGGTATCTCAGGCCATGCTAAATGAGAAAGATCTACCAGATTATTATTGGGCTATTATTGGGCTGAAGCAGTTGCTACAGCAGTTTACATAATGAACAGGACTCCCACTACAGCAATACATGGCATGATGCTAGAGGAGAGTCTGGGAGATTTTTGTAGCTCTCCCTTTGCTAGCTGAAGAAGTTTTTGAAGGTTTCTCCTCGATAAATATTCCCCCCTTAGTGTATCCTGCTGTGCTGGCATGCTCCTTGGGCCTGGGCGTCTCCATTCTGGGCCTTTTTTGATGCTTTTCTCTTCGTGACAAAATGCTTCCTTTTTATTGTCTAAGACCATATTCCTAGATGCCTCTCTCCTAGCTCTTGTTTGGTGCTGTGCACCTTGAGTTCTGATATGGCTATGGGCTAGAATCCTCAGTTGGTGGACGATTTCATGGCGGTTTGGTTGTTGATTGTTGGACAACTTTCCTTGTGACTCTCTCTGGTGCTAGAAGGCAGTCAGGGACATGCCCCCTCCTGCCAGAGTCTGCTAGCTATTGGTAAACCATCTGGGGCTGCTTCGAGCTAAAACAAGCTCCATTTGCTAGCCAAACTCTTGTCTTCTTCTTCTGCTGTGTATATCTACTACTCTTGTTGAGTTTTGGAAGGTCGGATGCCCTGCCATTGGCCCAGAAGAGGATTGGGGCACTGGTTGTGATACTCTCTTCTTGGGGAAGTAGTGGCAAGCCTTGGGCTCAGTGATGGCCTTGATTTATGTAGATTTTTTACTTGGTATGATGTTGGGTTATTCTACTTGTGATATGCTTGGGTACTAAAGGGAACCAAGAGGATAGCAGTGGGAGTTGGTCACTTGCACAGCCCCACTCATTGGCATTGTATTGGGTTGCACCTGCATGTGAGTTCAAGAAGGGATTCCCTTGTAATTGAACTAACCAATGAATAAATAAATACCGCAAGTGGTGCCAAGTGTTGGGGCCAACAAGTGTCACTATGTATGCTTATTGAGTAGGGGTAGTCTAGACTCCCTTCTTTTTGTGATTCAGTGATTCTATGCTATGGAATTGTATGCTCTAATTATTGGGTTTGGGCAATGGCAATGGAACATGGTGGTTGTATTTTGGTGTTGTGAGAAAGTAGAGTAAGATATACTACCCTTTATTAGTCAAAGGCCGGTTACAATGGTTCCGTTTCCAGGACCCTCATTAAATCATTCAAAGGAGTCCCTAGGCAACTTGGGCAGAGAAAGTATTTGCTGATTTTCCATGGTACACTTGACCATTGCTTTTAATATGGAGCATATAAGACTTGGTTAAGATGCAAAGTCAGAGTCTGAGCCAGCAGAGCAATAGTCAAGGGGAGCACACCTTGGAACAAGAGTGCAAGATGCAGCCCATGAAGGGTAGAATACTCGAGCTGATTTATTGGGGCAGCATGCTCCACAGCAAAGCCAAGTTCTACCACTTTTGGGATAGCCAACTCCACAAGTACATAACCCTGCTAGTACAGTTGCATTAGGTGTAGACCCAAGCATATAGCCAAATGCTATGGCCATGATACAAACTCAGATGGCTTCTATGTTACAAGTTTTAACTCAGCTCACTCAAAGCTTTGCTGAAATTGTACATAATCTAGCTCTTTTGCTGAGGGCAGTGGTACAGCCCATATAGGATCTAGAAATGCATGTGGGATAGCCACTACCAGAGCCACAAACACCTGTGGTACATCCTGAGCTGCACATTCCGTACAGTCCATACGGTTGTACAGATTCTATACTATTCCATACTCGTCAGCTCCCCGCATGTGTGACACCGCTTTTGTACTCTAGTTACACTGCATAGTTTTGTACATCTGTGTTGTATGTCCATACAGCTCCTGCACCATTCTATCCATACTATGTATGGATTTCCATATAGTAGCACCACATCTCTTTCGTACATTGTACGAATTCCGTACAGGCCTTCTATGTAGGTTCTTTTCTCTACAGGCATTCTTGCAAGTGTTCTTTGGTAGACATACTAGGAGATAGCCATTGTTAGCTTGTATTTTGGGAATGCATTTGGGGCATATTGTTTTGTTGCAAGCATTGTAGTCAAGTTGCATAACTTGCTCCAAAAATTTGGGGTTTTTTGGTTCTTCTTGCAATCTTGCAAGCAAAATTTGGGGCTTTTGCAATGTTTGCAGATATTTGAAAAATTTGGGGCTTTTAGTTTATTTGTCCCTTTAAGGTGCAATATCTTACAAAAATTTAGGGCTTTTGCATTGTGGATGTAATTGGTAGTTGAAAGAGCATTTTGGAGGTTTGCAAGTAGTTTTGGACTCAGAGTGAGTCAATTTGTAACTTTTGCAACTTTTTGCAAATTTTCTTTACATATTTTTGGGCAATTGCAGAGCATTGTGGTGCATTTCGAGCCTTTGATAGGCTGTGATAGTATTTGTCAACTATGGGCAGATTTTCTTTGGTAGATTTTACTTGTGCATTTTGCATCCCAAGAAGGGATTTTACTTGTTCAGTTTGCTATGTTTTTTAGTTTATTTGGCAAAAATGGCTTAGAAAAACCCCAATGAGGTGTTTGGAGTCCTCACACAAGAGGATAAGTTGGATGGCACTAACTACTCCTTGTGGAGTTTTATGGTTCGCAACATCTTGGTTGGCAAACGTCTTTGGGATTATGTCAATGGAGATGAAGCAAGGCTAGATTTTGTGGCTATACCTGTCACTCCTATAGCTGGAGGCAAGGGTAGAGGTCAAAATGCAGCACAAGTAATTGGAGCTACTACTCTAGTAGCTCCCACAGCAAAGAAGAAAAGATGGGATTCTAGGGATGCACAAGCTATATCAATGATTTCTCTCTCTATCAAGAGGTTCATTATTCCTCACATTCGGTCATGCTAGACCTCAAAGGCAGCTTGGGAGATATTGGAGAGTATGTTTGTAGTAAGAAATGATGCTAGAGTTTCCTTCCTGAAGAGAAAGCTTTCTCATACGCATATGGATGAGGGAGATTCCATGAATACTCACCTCACAAAGCTTTAGGATTTGAGGGGGCAATTACTAAATACTGATAAAGTTATTTTGGATTCAGAGATAACAGAAAAGCTCCAACGGTCATTTTTCTATCGTCGCTCCATCCATGGTCATTTCTCTATTTGTCTGTCATCTCTCTATCCATGGAGGCTCTCCGAGGCAGCTATGCCTCAAGTTCAAACAAAGAAGTTGCGCCTCCCCTAGCCCTTATCCACCATAGCTTAGGTTACTCATCACCAGCCTCCATCGAAGTTGCAGGTTGCTCAACTTTCAATGCCTTCTAGGATATCATATAAAGTTATGGCTTGGGCTCTTCATCAAATGCAGCATCTGCACTAGCATCCCCTGAATCGATCGACTTCAGACTTGGCTCTAAGAGTGCTCTCAATGCAAGCAAGAATGGAAGAGGGAGAGAGAGAGAAACAGAGAGCGACACAAGTTTTGGTGGGTGCAGAACACGCTAATCTTCTTTTTCATTCATTAATATATGTGTTTGAGTATTATACATAACTGGGGTAAAGGCACAGTGACCTTTAACCCCCACAACCTCCCACTTAAAGGACAATGTGCCTTTAAGGGAGAACAACTAGGGAGCATACAATCCAATGCCCATCAATACATGACAATACTCAAACCGTTGACTAGGTAGACTCTTCGTCAGCATATCTATAGGGTTATCATCTATATGAACCTTGATAAACTCTACGCGCTTGTCCTCAACTACCTCCCTGATGAAATAGTGCCTAACCTCAATGTGTTTGGTCTTTAAATGAAAGAATGGATTTCGTTCTAGCTGAATAGCACTCATAGAATCACTATGCAATGTCAGTACACTTGTATGAATCCCCAAATCTCCCACTTGCCAATCAAGCCATATAGCCTCCTTGCAACCCTCTGCGGCTGCAACATACTTAGCCTCTGTGGTAGACGAAGCATCGCACTTCTGTGCACGAGACATCCACGACACTGCACCACCTGTAAAGGTGAACACATAACCAGAAGTGGATCTCCTACTATCCACATGCCCTCCATAGTCTGAATCTGTGTACCCAAGTACATGCATGTCTCCTCTACCAAAGTAGATGCACATCTCCTTGGGACCCTTCATGTACCTCATGATGCACTAAACTGCCTCCCAATGCCTCTTTTTTGGATTAGCCATATACCGGCTAACAACTCCCACTGCAAATGCAATGTCTGGTCTAGTAGCTATCATAGCATACATAAGACTCCCAACCGCTGATGCATAAGGAACCTTGGCCATCATGGCCCTCTCCTCATCTGATTTGGGACTATCTTCTTGACTCAATTTCACATATGGAGGCAATGGAGTACTCACTGCCTTCCCCCCCTCCATATTGAAATGCTGTAATACTTTTGTAACATACTCCTTCTATGAAAGCCAAAGGAGTTTCCTACTCTAATCACACGTGATGCGCATACCAAGAATATGACCTGCAAGTCCCAAATCCTTCATATCAAAGGCCTCATGCAACTTGGCCTTTAATGCATCTAGCTCATAAGTATTCTTGCTAGCCAATAGCATATCATCCACATATAGTCCCAGGAGTATCAAGCTATTATCCTTAGCCCTTTTAGTGTAGAGGTAGTGATCAATTTCACTCCTTCTAAAACCCTAGGACTAAATGAAAGCATCAAACTTCTGATACCATTCTCTAGGCACTTGCTTAAGACCATAGAGACTCTTCTTCAGCTTGCAAACTAAATGCTCTTTGCCCTTTTCTTCAAAGCCTTCCGGCTGCACCATGTAAATTTCCTCATCCAGATCCCCACGCAAGAAATCTATCTTGACATCCATCTGCATAAGCTCCATATCCTCTGCTGCCACTAGTACAAGCATGCATCTAAGTGTGGTCATCTTCACAATCGGAGAGAATATCTCATCAAATTCCACACCCTTCTCTTACTTGAACCCTTTAGTGACCAAAGGGGCCTTGTACCTAGGCACATCATCACCTATGACCTTCATCTTGTAGACCCATTTACATGGCAATGCTTTCTTTCCATGTGGCAAAGAAACCAAGTCCCAAGTCTTATTCTTCATAAGTGAACTCATCTCTGATTGCATAGCATACTCCCACTTGCATTGATCCTCGCGCATCATAGCCTCTCTGTAGCAAGAAGGCTCCCCGCAATCAATAAGCATCACATAGTCTAGCCCTGGAACAAACCTATCAGGCTGTCTAGACACTCTAGATGATTTTCTCCAGGGCATTTCAGCTTGCTGTCCCACCTACATATCAGCCACATTGGGCTCATCATTTCCACCAATAGATGATCCATCATCTACCCTTGATTGTATACCTATGGGAGTACTTGGTGGTACCATTTCTTGCACATTTGGTGCATGGACAACTTGTTGTCTATCCACATATGCAGGTGGATTTACATCCTGGAAAGTGATTCTCCTCATTTCCACATCCCTCATGGGTGCCTTATCCATCTTTTTCTCATTGAAGGCTACATCATGGCTGCGTATGATATTCTTTGCTTCTGGATCCTAGAGACGATAGCCCATCTCTCGACTTTCACCATAACCCAGAAAGACGCATTTTCTAGACTTAGGATCTAGCTTCCTTTGAAGCTCTTTTAGCACATGTGCATATGCCTCACACCCAAATATACGCAAATGAGAGTAAGAGGGCTTCTTGCCACTCCATGCCTCTTCAGGAATACCACCATCCAAACTCTTACTAGGTGATATATTGATCACATGCACTACAGTCTTCATTGCCTTAGCCTAAAAACCACCAGAAAGACTTGCATTGGAAAGCATGCATTACAATCTTTCTTGAATGGTATGGTTCATCTTTTTTGCAAGTGGATTTTGCTTTGGAGTACGAGGGGATGTGAGCTCCCTCTTAATCCCACGTGTATCACAGAAATGCTGAAAGTCATGAGAGAGATACTCTCCACCATTGTCAGTCTGTAGGCATTTAAGCATTCTACCTGATTGATTCTTAACCAAGGCCAGCCATTTCTGAAATACCTAGAATATATCACTCTTCTGAGCTATAGCATAAGCCCACACTTTCCTAGTTGCATCATCAATGAATGTCACATAGTATTCAACCCCACCTAATGACTGTGTAGGCATGGGACCACATACGTCTGAATGCACCAAATCAAGCTTTTCAAACTCTTTCTTTCCCCTTCTTTTATGGGCTGATTTAGTCTGCTTCCCATAGAGACAATGCTCACAAAATTCAAAATCAAAGAAACTCAAATGCGGTATATAACCCAAATGACATAAGAGTTTCATCCCATTTTGGCTCATATGGCCCAACCGGCAATGCCATAAAGAAGTACTTGGTTGCTCGGTTATTGCAACAACATGATCAAACAGCCCTGATACATGTAAGGGATACAAAGTCCCACACTTGGCACCCTTGGCCAAAAGCATAGAGCCCTTCTGAATTTTCCAACTCCCAAAACAAAATTTGGTCTGAAAACTAGCATCATCTAGCTGACCCATTGAAATGAGACTCTTAGTCAGCTTAGGCACATGTCTCACGTTTTTCAAAATAAATGCAGACCCATTTGCAAAAGAAAACTTTATGTCACCTACTCCCACACTGTCACATGCATAGTCATTTCCAAGATGCACAGAACCTATCTTTCCACTATCATACGTGGAGAACCATTCCCTATGGGGAGTAACATGGAATGAAGCACTAGAATCCAAAATCCAATCCTGGGAGTATGCATCATTTGAGGTGGTAAGCAACTCTGCAGATAAACTAGACATGAAGAGAATGTCATTGTCACTTTCATGTGTGATTGCATTGATCTCCTCGATCTTCACTTTTCCTTTGTCCTCCCTTGGACTCTCTTCCTTCTAATTTACACCCCAATTTGCATTCTTTTTCTTATTTTTTTTCTCTCTTTTCAGCTTGTAGCAATCCTTTTTCATATGGCCCTTTTTGCCATAGTGGTAACACTTAATGTTTCGTGCCCTGGATTTGCTACGAGACTTCCCTCTTTCTTGGGACTTCCCCCTTAACTGTGATCTACCCCTTTTTACATTTAAGGCTGCATCCTCCTTGTTGTAGTCCATAGACTTCCGTCTAATCTCCTCGGCCAACAAGCTCATCAAACTTCAGTACTCCACTAGGTGCAGAGTTACCGACAGCTGTACGGAAGGTATCCCATGAGGATGGCAATGAACATAAGAGAAATATTGCCTTAGTCTTCGCATCATAATTCATCTTCTGAGCCTGAAGCTAGCTGAAAATAATATTGAATTCATTCAAGTGAGAAGCGATGGAGACCCCTTCCTTCATCTACAGCCCTTCATCTACAGCTTAAACAACCTTTTCATGAGGTAAACTTTATTAGAGGTAGTTTCCTTCTCATAAGTGGCACACAATTTCTTCCACAAATCTTCCGTAGTCTACTCATTTACTACTGTGAAATAAACTGACTCTACAAGATGAAGTCTAATAGTAGACTTTGCTAATGCATCCAACTCATTCCAATCATCATCAGACATATCTGCAAGCTTAGCTTCATCAATCCTTGCCAAGGGTTTGATCTGCTTCTTTTGAATAAGCACATCCCTTATCTATTCTTTCCACAAAGAAAAGTTTGTCCCATCAAACTTTTTAATGCTGAAAAACTCCTTTTCAAACATGGAAGAGGATGCCATGATGCAAATGAAACAAAATCCCAAATGCTAGTACCTGCAAAAGAGAAATCACACCAAATACCAAGTGCACCCAAATGTGTATGCCACAATAGAGTGAAATATCACCAAAACTCAAAGCTCAAAGCATCAAAAGATACAGTTGACTCATCTGCATGTACTATCCATATGAGCATTTCTGGCCCAAATGAAAATGCCAACTGTAATGGCAATCCAAAATGCCAATAAGTGCCAAATGGCTCAAGCATAAACACCGTCCATGGGCATATGCATTACCAATATCTCATCCAAGAGAGCATAACACTATCCGTGCATCACTTGCAATGTGTGAAAGCTGTCCCTTAGCATAAAATAACATCCATGTGCAAAGCATCCATAAAAAATAGCATCCCACAAGGCAATCCGGGCCTATCAGCACATCCAATAAGGATCACAATGCATCCAAATGGCCTATAAATCATCCACTACAACCCAATGCACACCACGAATGAGCGCAAACTGCAACCAGAGTGATCTGCATAAGGTATGCTCAAGAAATGATGGTCCCATGGCAATGACCGCTACTAAAAATAGAACCTAAGATGCCTTAAAATATGGGCGCCATTGCATAATTGGACTCAACCAAACAATCAGTAAATATCTCACTTCTGCTGGAACTCCAAAATCCCAACCGATGAGTGAGAAATGGAAGTCAACACTTATCCACTGCCATGTGGCATAAATCTAAGGTTTCAAAACCTTAGAATGAAAAACGCATGCATAACAAAGAGACGAAATCCAATACATGGAGATCTATAACTTTGAAAATACTCCACCGAATCGTGCAAGAACTGATAGGTAAGGGTTTTTAGGCATCCAATGGGACAGATGGTTTTAGAAACCATGGTCTCAATCACTGGGTCCAACACACGGACTGAAAAATGTTTTTGGAAACAGAACTATTTGTAAACTCCATCAGAGCATGAATGATGAGCAACATCGAAGTTTTAGGACCTCGTTAGTCCACCGAAACTGACAGATCTACAAATGGTTGCTCCAAACTTGAGTTCCAACACCCGGGCAAAAAAATGTAGAAACTGACACAGTGAGTCACAAATCCAATGAAATGATCCCAAATTCAAGAATGAAGGTATTTCCAAGATCCTGAAGTGAATTGGACACCAAAAGCAAGCAATAGTTGCCTCTACAAGTCAATACAGAGTCTCTGTCATCGAATGGAACAGGGAAAAGCTTTAAAAATGACTTGTTCTTTGAAAACACTTAACAAGCTCTCAAAAGGACTTCGCAAAACCAAAGTGACTTTCCAAAGGTTCCTCCAAGGTCTCTGCAGACTTGAATGTAAGTAAAGTCACCCACAAAGCTTCCCACAGAGCTTCTTCTTCCTCCTACAAACTCCCTACAAAGCTACTGAGCTTCCAAGCATTTAGGCACACTCAGCTAGATCACCCAAGCTCTGATACCAATTGAGAGTGCTCTCAACAGAAGCAAGAACGGAAGAGGGAGAGAGAGAGAAACAGAGAGTCACACAAGTTTTAGTGGGTGCAGAACACCCTAATCTTCTTTTTCATTCATTTATATATGTGTTCGAGTATTGTACATAACTGGAGTAAAGGCACAGTGGCCTTTAACCCCCACAGGCTCGACTTTCCAAGAGATCACATGCACCTATGGCAACTCTGGCTCTTCATTAGATGATGACGAAGAAGTCGTCAAATGCAACTATGCCTCGGGTGGCTCTGGGCATGATGAAGAATCTACCTCCATGCACGCTGGGGATTGCTTAACTTCCTACGCTTTCCAGAAGATCAGATGCAGTGATGGCAAAGACATCAAATACGACAGGCGACGTAACTCTGGAAATGAAGTGCAACCAATCCTCTAGCTTCTACCCCCAGTGGTATGTGGTTTGGGCAAAGAAGCCGCCTCTAACTCAATTTCTAGCTCGGGACACAATGAAGACGTTAAATATATGTGTAGCTCCACTTTTGAGTCCAGCCAAGACAACTCTGCTCGACCAATCCTACAGCTTCTAGCCCCAAGGCCGGTGGTACGTGGCTTGGGCAAAGAAGCCCCCTCTGACTCAATTTTTGGCTTGGGACACGATGAAGATTGACTAATCTTGCGGCTCCTAGCCCCATTTGTACCCCAATCTGCAAGACTTTGGCAGCCCGACATGAACGCTTTGCTCTGCAACATGTGCACAACTGGAGACATGATGATTTCAACAAAACAATGCCCTTGTTTTGATGCGTGGAAAGGAGTGTATCCAAAGGGTGATTTCTAGATCCTTTCAGCAAAGTATCATAACATGGAGGGGGAAGCACAAGGAATCCAACAAGTGGTAGTGTCGGACTACTTAGAGATATCGAAGGTTTTTCCAAGATTAGAGGAAGGTTGATTTAGGCTGAACTTACAAGAGCATGCGGAACAAGGGTTTAGGCTGAACTTACAAGAGCATGCGGAACAAGGGGTCCAGATTTTTGTGCCACAACATCATCCCAATGAAAGAGCAGGTGCCATTAGAAGAAGAGGCGATGGTCTCTTCATCACCAAAGGTCTAAATCAATCCCACATCTTGTGTTATTTGTGGAAAGACACACTCACGATTCACATGTGAGAGTACTTAGCAATTTGAAACATTTCCTTACCAAACGTTTTCCCAAAGCTGTAGGTAACCTTTTACAATGTTATTTTGCAGGTTCGTGAATTCACTCGCTCCAAAATATTAAATGTATAAATCAATTCTGAAGGCATTTGAGCGGATTTGGGTAAAAGGTGTATGCTCAACCTCAATCCCAACTATAAGCCAAGGCAATCTCATTGTGAAACAGCATGATCTTTAATGCTTGGAACGTCTTTGTTTGTCTCTTATCAGATTCAAAACTTGTCTTCTTGAAGCTGTTTAAATGTCATGAAAGTAAATGAGTAATTTAAGCCAACATTGACTGTACTATACGTGGCTGGAGAAATGCTTGTTTCAAGCATGTTTGTATATTCAGGTCTCATTGAATCTTGTCTTCTTGAAGCCATTTAAATGCCGTGAAAGTAAATGAGTAATTTAAGCCAGCATTCAGTACTATACGTGGCGGGAGAAATGCTTGCTTGAAGCATGATTGTATATTCAGGTCTCAGTGCGTGAACAAAAAGCTAGTTTGTCAATCCTACTATGATGATCTTTAAACTATGCTATCATGTGATTTGAATTGTATTGTAACTTCCGAGTATATGGTTGCTTCCCCTATGTGGCACACAATAATCACTATTTTGCAACTCTACTTTAACCACTATGTGTCGACAATTTCTTCCAACAGATAACAGGCTAAAAGGAGTGATTGGGTATAAAGATGTGGTGTTATGATGAATAATTTTCACTCTGAACTACCTATACATGGACAATCACGATGGAATCATTGGCAATATCATGCAAGCATACATTCTAAAGGCAAAAAGAAGATCAGAGGGGTGGTCATGAAGGTCCTCGTGTGAATCTCATATCTTGAAAGTCCCAAAAAAATCATTTCGGGCGCTGACCCCAGGCGAGCTATAGCATCAATTCAAACTCCTTGATGCAACAATCTTCTCGCAGCTTTGTCTGCGTTCAATCTTGGAAAGATATGGAGAACAAAGTTCTTAGTTTGAAGCTATCAGGAGGAGGCCTTTCGGGTCCATTTCCCGTCGGGCCTAAGTCTGTGTGCCTCCTTCACAGGCTTGGATTAATCAAACAACTGGTTCTCCGGCTCTATTGCTGTCCTAAATGGAGAAGGGCTAGCGAAACGCTTCAATAATCGATATTGTTCACCATGAATCATTGCGCATCACCTCAGCTGAAGCTATTTCACAAGTCAACTTTTAGGCAGCTGAGTGAGCCAATTAGTTGGCTGCTTCCTCTAATCTCGGCAATAAAAGCTTTGCATCAATCACGATTCACCCGTTCATCAACAAGAGTCTCCCTTTCTAGTTGTAAACAAACCAGCACAATACCTGTGTTTCTCGTTGTTGCTCCAGCCTCGTAACAAGGCCCCTTTGCAGCTCATACTCCTCAACCAGCGTCTTTCCCAGCGCGCATTTAGTCTTCAACTCATGGCCCAGAGTTTACAGATCAGTTCCACTGGCATCCTGTATGCGATTGCTCTTATGGCCAACTCGCTAGCATTAACGGCCGCAGCTGCATCTCCAGCTTTGCTGCTTTTCTTCTTCGACCACTCTCAAGTACTATGTCCACGCCCTCATAAACTCCACGGCTTATATAATTAATCCTCCAGGAATCTGATGCCAACTCCACGCAACTGGGTTCCATTCGTGGGCTCGAGATTTGGAATAGCTTGGACCCTCTGTCAACACTCTACTCGTGTTAAACACCGTGACATACATCCAATGGGACTACTAGTTTGCAGGCGAACATAAATTTCACTGCTTATGAGCTTACAGTCCGCGTGGGTGGCCCTGGTCCAATGGAACTTTGGTAAGATAAGGTTGGACGTGAACACTGCGGATGATGCAAAGATCTTAGCTATTCCCTGCCCGAAACGGCCCTATGAACAAGCAAAACTTGTGAACAATTGGAAGAGGGGAACGAGAACAAGAGAAGCAAGGGGACGATGCAAAACCTGCAGGCTCTGCTTGCCCTATTTTAATTTCCCACAATGGACACGACGAAGAAAACTAGACGTGGATATATTGTCTTTAGTGCCCTTCTACGTTTAGGCCAATAGTTTTTCGTGGAAAACAGCAGCAAAAACTGCGGCAATAGCCAATGCAGCTCCTACAATTACTCCTCATATCTCAGAAGAGAAGATGAACGAGTGAAGGGAGGACCACAGAAGCAGGGGTTGTTTTGAAAACAGCAGCAACGAAGGAACCCTTACCTAGCGCTGTTCGATTGTGATAGCTTTAAACTAAGAACTTTGTGCTCCATATGTTTCCAAGACTGAACCCAGATGCGAGAAGATCATTGCATCAAGTAGTTTGAATTGATGCTATAGCTCGCCCCGGACAGTGCTAACAAAGCCCAAAATGATACCGCTCCTCTGATCTTCATTCTGCCTTTAGAATGTACGCTTGCATGATATTGCCAATAGTTCCATCGTGATTGTCCATGTATAGCTAGTTCAGAGTGAAAATTATTAATCACGCTCCTTTTAGCCTGTTAGTTGTTGGAAGAGATTGTGGAAACAGAGTGGCTAAAGTAAAGTCGCAAAATAGTGATTATCGTGTGCCACATAGGGGAAGCAACCATATATTCGGAAGTTACAATACAATTCAAATCACATGACAGCACAGTTTAAAGATCATCATACCAGGATTGACAAACCAGCATTTTGTTCACTTAGTGAGACCTGAATATACAAACATGCTTCAAGCAAGCATTTCTCCCGCCACGTATAGTACTGTCAATGCTGGCTTAAATTACTCATTTACTTTCACGGCATTTAAACGGCTTCAAGAAGACAAGATTCAATGAGACCTGAATATACAAACAAGCATTTCTCCAGCCACGTATAGTACAGTCAATGTTGGCTTAAATTACTCATTTACTTTCATCTCATAGTGTTATAGCTACTATTTTGGATAAGTAAAGTTAGTATAATAGTTTGTACATGTAACTGAGAAGTTGAGATCGGAGTTAGTGAGTGATTTCAAAAGTCATCTTTTGAGGAGATGTGTATGCTTTGTACTTGGAATTACTTTGTATTGAAATGTTTAGTTGATTCGCATGTAGTGAACACATGTTCAATAATCTAAAATGAAAGATGACTTTGTGATTATGTTGGTGTTAGGATCAATTATTATGTTCGATTTAAAAAGCAGTTTACTTGCCACCTCACACATCATCAATGTCCACCTCATCAACTCACCCTCTTTCACATCATCACATGAGCTACCACATCACAATGATTTACCACCTCACCATTTTACATTTTTGCCACCTCAGCCATGTGTGCCACCTCATCAAGCCACATCATAGGCATGGTTGGGAGCCTAGTCAACACTCAACAGCCACCTCATCTTTGCCAACTCATCATTGCCACCTCGTGCTGCCATATCATAAAGCCATGTCATAGCCTTGGCCACCTCATGCATGTCAAGAGAAGCAAGGGGACAATGCAAAACCTGTAGGCTGTACTTGCCCTATTTTAATTTCCCACAATGGACACAACGAAGAAAACTAGACGTGGGTATATTGTCTTTAGTGCCCTTCTACGTTTAGGCCAATTATAGTTTTTCATGGAATTTAGCAGCAAAAACAGCGGCAATAGCCAATGCAGCTCCTACAATTACTCCTCATTTCTCAAAAGAGAAGATGAACAAGTGAAGGGAGGACCATAGAAGCAGGGGTTGTTTTGAAAACAGCAGCAATGAAGGAACTCTTACCTAACATTGTTCGATTGTGATAGCTCTAAACTAAGAACTTTGTTCTCCATATTGTGATAACTTTAAACTAAGAACTTTATTCTCCATATGTTTCCAAGATTGAACCCAGATGTGAGAAGATTATTGCATCAAGTAGTTTGAATTGATGCTATAGCTCACCTCGGACAGTGCTAACAAAGCCCAAAATGATTTTTTTGGGACCTTTAGATATGAGATTCACATGAGGACCTTCATGACCACCCCTTTGATCTTCTTTCTGCCTTTACAATGTATGCTTGCATGATATTGCCAATAGTTCCATCGTGATTGTCCATGTATAGCTAGTTTAGAGTGAAAATTATTCATCATAACACCACAGCTTTATACCCAATCATGCTCCTTTTAGCCTGTTACTTGTTGGAAGAGATTGTTGAAACAAAGTGGCTAAAGTAAAGTCGCAAAATAGTGATTATCATGTGCCACATAGAAGAAGCAACCATATACCCAGAAGTTACAATACAATCCAAATCGCATGACAGCACAGTTTAAAGATCATCATACCAGGCAGGATTGACAAACCAGTATTTTGTTCACGTACTGAGACCTAAATATACAAACATGCTTCAAACAAGCATTTCTCTAGCAAGGTATAGTACTGTCAATGCTGGCTTAAATTACTTATTTACTTTCATGACATTTAACTGGCTTCAAGAAGACAAGATTCAATGAGACTTGAATATACAAACATGCTTGAAACAAGCATTTCTCCAACCATGTATAGTATTGTCAATGGTGTGTCAATGCTGGCTTAAATTACTCATTTACTTTCATCTCATAGTGTTATAGCTACTATTTTGGATAAGTAAAGTTAGTATAATAGTTTGTACATGTAACTTAGAAGTTGAGATAGGAGTTAGTGAGTCATTCCAAAAGTCATATTTTGAGGAGATGTGTATGCTTTGTACTTGGAATTACTTTGTATTGAAATGTTTAGTTGATTCGCGTGTAGTGAACACATGTTCAATAATCTAAAATGAAAGATGACTTTATGATTATGTTGGTGTCGAGATCAAATGATTATATTCGATTTCAAAATGCAATTTACTTGCCACCTCACACATCATCAATATCCACCTCATTAGCTCACCCTCTTTCACATCATCACACGAGCTACCACATCACAATGATTTGCCACCTCACCATTCTACATTTTTGCCACCTCAGCCACATGTGTCACCTCATCAAGCCACATCATAGGCATGGTTGGAGCCTAGTCATCAGTCTCAGCAGCCACCTCAGTCTTCCACCTCATCTTTGCCAACTCATCATTGCCACCTCGCGCTGCCATATCATAAAGCCATGTCATAGCCTTGGCCACCTCAGCTTGCCACCTCATGCATGATGACCTTAGAGGCATGACACATGATGTGCCACCTAAGCACAATAAGCAGGGAGCCACATCACCGATCAACCATGCTTATTCATGCATCGAGCATGCATGCTCATGCCAATCTTCAAATCGCCTAGTTATGCCAATATGTGTGGAATTTCCCCCATTAAAAAATATGCGTGGAACTTCCCCCGCCAAAAATTATGCATGGAATTTGATTCAATAATTAGCATAGGTGAATTGTATTGCTACATAACTATAACAATACACCATTTGTTTAGCATAGGTTAACATATAATATTTTCTACATAATCAAAATGTTAGGACATAGCATTAGGTCAACATGGAAATTAAATTAGGTGAAAGCATAATATTTGCGTGACATAATCAAAATGTTAGGACATACCATTAGGTTAATTTAGAAATAAATTAAAATTAAATATAATAATATACCATTATATTATGCAAACATGAAATCCGATTAGCATTGGATTCCTTTAAAATTAGTGTTAAAAATTAAAATTATGTCGAATTAGAAGAGCCACTTATTTTGGCAAATCACCACAACCACTAGATTTAGCCAAACTAAATCCAATCAAGATTCAAATTAGAAGAGCCACCAAATCACCACAACCACTATATTTAGCCAAACTACATCCAATGAAAGCCAATCAAATCCAATCAAGATCTAGGGGAGGTTTGTTCAACCTCTCTATAAGAGACTATTTTTCTAGAACTCATTTCATGCATCATTTTTTTGGAGCCTCTCCATTCTTGCCTTCCCATCACTTGTCACTTTCTCCTACCTTCATTGAGATGGGTTCTCAAAGCTGTAGATCCAATAGACATGATAGATGTAGGAAGGCCCCTACTCATACTCTCATGGATAAGGAGGGAAAGAGGAAGGTGCAAGAGCAAAAGAGAGCCTCGAGAACGAGTGTGAGAGCTCATGCTGCTGATGATGCACCCTTAACCCCACCTCCCTCCCTCCCTCCTCCCCCTCCACCCCCCCGCCTGACCACCTCCACCTCACCCCCTCCCCTCCCCCCACCCTCCCATGCATACCCTCTCCCCTCCCCCTCCCCCCCATACTCCTTACTACCCTTCACCTCTTCTCTCTCCACCCTTCCTCACCCCCCTCCCCCATCCACTTCCCTCCTTCACTCCCCTCGTCTCCGTTTGCCTTACATCCCCCCCCCCCCCCTTCTTGTTCCCCCCTCCTTTATTCCCTCTAGCCCTTCCCCCTCCACTCTACCTCCCCCCCCTCCCCCCTCTACCTCAACTCCCTCCACTCTACCTCCCACCCCTCCCCCCCCCTCCCCCTCCCCCTCCCCCCTCACCTCCCCCTTGTGATGGATCATGACATGACTTGCCTAGGACTACCACTCATTGTCGTGCTAGTAGGATAGTTGAGTCATTCTTTAGCGACATTACACCAGCTTCACAGTCAACTCTACTATCTTGCTTGATAGATCACCCTGCCTTGGTGGAGTATAGGAGGCTTGCTAGTCTTGTTGCATCTAGAGATAAGGCAGTATGTAGCAAGGTACTTTCTAGTGTTCATCGGTCCTACGCATCCATCAAGTGTAGGAACATAGCAGATGCCTTAGCAGCACATCGCACCATTGTCGCTACCATTATATTATGTCAGCCATAAGCCCCGAACCATGTATTGTGATTGTAGTTAGGCAGGAAACTAGAGGGCTTGATGATGCTTGCATACTATTAGGCCTAGAGGGTTTGGGTCTAGGGTCATGCCTAGACCTAGACATTAGTTAAGAGGTGCAAAGGGGAGCCCATGATGGGGCTAGAAGAGTAAGGTCCCTTGTGGGACACATGGCACCAAAAGACGAGGCCACTTTGCAAGCATTAGGCTAGGGGAAGGTTTCCAGAGAGAGATCCCTAGGGTGATGTAAAAGGAAAGAGTACTCACGAGATGGGGATCACTGTGAAACCATGGTTGGGAGGGATCAGCAAAAAAACCCTCTTATTCAGTGGATGTAACATTGGTATCAGAGCCTGAAAGGATGAATGGAAGGATGAAGACAAAAGCAAAAGCTTGAGCGCTTCTTGAAATCACTAGTAGAGGCTGTAGAGTGATCAATTGTACCATCACAGTTTCGAGAGTTAGAGACTAGAGTCACTAGAGTGCCATCTCCAACGCCTTTGACTCGATTCACGGGCTATTATAAATTTACGATGGTAATTATGAAGATGAAGGCAGCTATTAACGTTGGTGACTTTGAGAAACAATGCATGGCATAAATCATTTAATCTATAGCCTTGGCCCCTGAGTGATGGTGCAGCAACAGCTCAAGATGGTCTCTGGAGAACCGTGCGCACTTGAATCTAGTACTAGTAGGCTACTAGTACTTAAAGAACCAAAGGAGTGAGATGACAATTGAAGCCTTGACTGAGCACAACAAAGCCACCTGCAATGGTCCTGCATATCAGGAGACCCGTTGTCTATATATAGGAGGAAGGATCCGCGAATCAGCATGATAGCAAGCATTAATCAATAGTTTTAGCCTCTTGAATGGTCGTTTGACTCATCTACAAGCCCAACTTCACCTAAGCAATGGCATAGAAGTTTCGCAGAGTTCACAAATGAAGATCAACATGGTCTTTAAGAGGCGAGGTGCCTGGGGCACCAACTCAATATGTAATATGTTATTACCCTCGTTTAAAATTCAGGGTATGGGGGGACAAGGTCCATATATAATATGCATGGATTTCCTTTAAAATTTTTAAATATGAAAGGGAAAAATATGAAAATTTCATGTCCCCCCTCCAACTAAATATAAGGTATATACCTTGAAAAATATGCAAGACTTTAAGATTTGTACATATTTTTCATAATATGTGAGGCCCAAGGGGGGGGTCTTTTGGATGGGGGGGGGGGGATACACTAAAATATGAAAACCCATCTCCTTTCAAATTAATGTAACTTTTTCATGTGTTACCCAAATTTCAAGGTGTAAAGACATATTTAGAGCTCTTTTAGTGTAGAATACAACCATGTTGATTTGAACAATTTCTACTCATGGCATATTGTTAAATTCATCTCATACTCAAGATTTTGATAGATTTTCTTACTAAAGGGAGTTGGTGCCCCAGGGCAAGGTGCAGGAAACAGAGATGTTACACATCATCTAAGGTCTTTTGACCTTTAGAAAAAGCCACGTCATCCTTTTCTCTTTTTTACCCCTCTCCATAGTTTAAGACCTCCCCTCTTTTTCCAAAGGATGTAAGGTCCTTTTCACCCCTTTCTCTCTTTCAAGATCTTAAGGTTCTCTAATCTTTAGCCTCGCCGATTTCAAGTTAAAGAGCGAGGAGTTTGAGATCCAAAGAAGCGAAAGAGCGGAATTAAAAGGCGAGTCCGTGATTCAAAGAAAGCGAGATGACTTTAAACATCTCAAACATATACCAGGGAAGTGGGCATCACATTTTTCTCTCTGACATAAAGCACTTTGCTTTATAATTTTTGAAAGTTATACATCTTTAAAATGACAACTCTAGAGAGGGATGGTATGATTAGGGAGACCAAGGAAAGGGCTACAAAGGGAAAGCAATAGTTGGAGAGGAAATACATGAGGAGGTACAAACTGAAAATCAAGAGAAAAATGTGGAAATGGAGGACATAAACTACGGTGATTATGGAATTTTGTAACAGAATTCACTAAAACTCGAATGCAAAATATAGAGACACAACTAGGAGTTATCAGTGATACATTCAAAACCCTAGCTGAAGCTATAACTAAGATAGCCGATTCTCAATTGGTATCTATTACTAAAAAATCACTGATTCCTCCTAATCAAGTTGAGAGGTCCACCTCTCGACTTAGAGAAACCTCGAACATCCTTAAGGACTTGAAATCGCCAATTTTCAATGGGGAAGAAAAGGAGCGTAATAAAGATGCTATTAATATGTTCTTGCAAAAGTGGCAAGACTTCCACCAACTCAGGAATACATCTCCTAAAAACCAAGTCATGGAAGCAAGTCTTTCCCTTGGAAATAAAGCCTATAAATGGTGGATGAGCCTCAAGGAGACTGATAGAAATCCTAGGTAATGGACTGAGTTTGAACAAGCCTTCCTAAAAGAATTTTTACCGGAAAATAAATTAGAAAGAGTGTGGGAGGCTTGGGGCAATGGCACTATGGGTAAAAACACTCTAGTCTAGTACATAGCAAGCTATAGGGAGGCAGTCCTTAAGCTGAAGGGAATTGATGAATTCCAAAAGATAAGGGATTTTGTGAGGGGATCAAAGACACTTATAAAGTTGAGATGAAAAGAAATTCTCATAAAACAACCTTTGAGGAAGCACTTAAGTATGCCCAAATATACGATGATACGACGGGGAAAATATGAGTTGGAACCTCATAGCAAATAGATTTTGTTCCAAAGTTCAATAAATTTCCCAATTTGAAAAGGAAGGGGCACTTTAAGAAGGAGGTTCCTCAAGCACCACCTAAGAAACCTCAAACCCAAAATTATCCTCTCTTGAAGAAAGAGGATTATGAAAGGGCCGAGCAAGAAAATCTTTGCTTCAAATGTTTGGGCAAAGACCATGCTACTTGGAGCTACCCTAAAATAAACCAGCTTGAGCTAAAGCCCCAAATAGACCACAAAAACAAGTGCATACAGTGAAAGTATTACCACTTAATGGTACTAAAAAGTACACTGAGGTAGAGGTGTATCATGAGGATAGCACCCACACGTAATGTCTATCATCATCGGCAATGTGGCGGCCCACCTTTGGTCCTCATGATTTAATGAGAATGCATGGAAAAATTAAGAGGCAAAGAGTAAGAGTGATGGTCGATGATAGTGCAACACATAATTTCTTGAACTACTTGTTAGTTAAGAAATTAAAATTGCTTGAGAGTCCCAGTGCCCATAAACATGTTGTATCTTTGGCGAAGGGCAGTGATAAAAAAGTTTGGGACACCATGATATATGGTGTAGAGGTGGATATTCAAGGTTATCAGAATGCCTTGGATTTCCAAATCATGCATCTCGGCTGAACAGATATAGTGCTTGGTCGAGAATGGTTGTATAGTCTTGGGCATAGCTTATACAAGAGTTATAACTCCATTATGTTTGAAAAAAAGAGGGTAGAGTCTTCCAAATTCAAGGAGAACATGATGTGCCTAACTCTCCTCTAATTTGTTCGATGGCCCTTGGAATGACTACTACACCAAGAAGAATGCAAGGTATATCTTTGTGAACTTACTTTTATTGATGATTTTATGTCTTCTGCATCAGAAAGAAGTAATGTTGTTTTTTATAATGTTAAAAAATATAAAATCTTCTTTCAATGATTTAATGTTTGAATTTAAAGATGTTTTTTTGTCTAATTTACCTCATGGTTTACCTCCTGAGAGAGAAGTAGATCATAGAATAGATTTAATTCTTGGATCTACCCCTGTTTGTAAACCCCCATATAGGCTTAGTCAAACGAAGGAACGTGAGGTCAAAAGACAGTTAACGGAATATCTTAGGAAGGGCCAAATCCAACAAGTAGCTCACCTTGGTCTACACTAGTTTTATTGGTAAAGAAAAAGGATGTTACTGTGCGTTTATGCATAGATTACCGAGCACTAAATAAAATTACCATAAAAAATAAATATCCCATGCCTCGCATTGATGAGCTCTTTGATCAATTGCAAGGGGCAAAATACTTCACTAAAATTGATTTAGGATCAGGATATCACCAAGTACAAATTAGGGAAGAGGATGTCCCTAAGACATCATTTCGTACTAGGGATGGGCATTATCAATTTGAAGTAATGCCATTTGGATTAACAAATGCTCCAGCAACTTTCATGACACTTATGAATAGTGTCTTAAGGCAGTATCTAGAAAATTTATTGTAGTATTTTTAGATGATATCCTTATTTATAGTAAAATCAGAAAAAAACATTTGGAACATTTGCAAAAAGCGTTTAAGCTACTTAGAGATAGTTCACTCTTTGCTAAAGAATCCAAATGTGAATTCTTTGCAAAAGAAGTTAAATACTCGGGACATATAATATCCCAAGAAGGGGTTCTTATGGACCGTAACAAAGTAAGGGCCATATTGGAATGGCCATATCCTACAAATCTAGAAGAATTACATATATTCTTAGGTTTGTCAGGATTCTATAGGAGATTCATCCAAGATTACGCTAAGATTGTTGTTCTAATGACGGGCAGGGGAAGGGAAGCACCTTCGTATGGAATGACCCTGAAAAGAGAAGTTTCAAAAAATTAAAAGTAGTAGCTCCTATCTTAAAAGTAGCGGATCCCAATGAACCATTCGTGGTTGAGACAGATGCCAGTGATTTTGTTGTTGGGGCAGTACTTATACAAAAAGCTCGACCAATGGCTTTTGAAAGCAAAAAGCTAGATTGTGCCCAATGGAATTACTTGACATATGAAAAGGAACTATATCCTATAGTCTATGCTTTAAAAAAATAGAGGCACTGTTGGTTCATAGATGGGGCAATGAGGCAAAGATGAAACACAATGAACAAAACTTTATTCATGAGTGGTTACATATATAGGCAGCTGCCTCCATGTTGGTAGACCCCAAATCCACAATTATCTCCATGATTATCTCAATCAGTCACCTCCTATGATCACTCCGATTCCACACATCACACCAACCTGACATACCTAACTACCAAGTCACTAGAACCTTCTAGCACACCTACACTCACACACTCCTTGCATGGGACTCCAAGCCCATAGGCACACACACACATACATCAATTTGTCCTTCAGGCACTACTTATATATGGTGGAAATTTGAGATCATCTTTGATCAAGAGAGCATTAAATGGATTTGTAATCAACCAAAGCTTAAAGGTAGAAAACCTAGATGGGCTGAGTTAATGCAAGAGTTTGATATACAATTGGCATATAGGAAAGGGAAGTTCAATGTGCTAGCAGACTCTCTTAACCAAATGCCAATTGTTAATGAATTGAGTTTTACTCATTTTCAAAATGATTTCCTAGAGTCCTTGAAGAAGAAATGTGAGTTTGATACTCACTTCTCTGAAATATGGAAAGCAATTAAAAATAGTGATCCAACTAATTGAGAGGCTTTCACTGAGGAGTCGCATGGAAATGGCAACACACCATAGGTTGATGATAAAGAACTCAAGTGGAAAAAATATACTATTGAAGATCGCTACCTGCTCTACAAGGATAGAGTATGTGTCTCGGATAATAATGACATTGGGCACCAAATCTAGACACCTAAAATAATATGCTATTAAAGATGGCTACCTACTCTACAAGGGTAGAGTTTATGTATGGACACCCGAGAATTCAAAAGACACATGTGCTTCTGAAAAGACAATTCTTTTGGCGTGGAATAGGTAAGGATGTCCAAGATTATGTATTGAAGTGCCAAAAATGCCAAGTCAATAAGGTTGAGCGCCTTAAGGTAGGAGGTCTCCTACTTTGGAGATTCCATCTGGCAAATGGGAAAGCATCTCCATGGATTTCATTGTGGGGTTACCTAGGACATAGAAGGGACACAACTCTATGTCGGTAATTATGGATCGGTTGACCAAGATGGCTCATTTTATTCCTATCAATGAAGATGTTAAAACTCCAGAATTAGATAGGCTATTTGTGGAGCATATATATAGACTATATAGGCTACCAGAGTCGGTATTGTTAGTGATTGGGATAGAAAATTTAACAACCATTTTTGGAGGGCTATGTTTAAGAGGTTAGAAACTTCATTGAATATGAGCACCACGGATCTCATCCTCAAAGTGATGGTCAAACTGAAAGGGTCAATCAGATCATTGAGGATATGCTTCGAGCATATGTAAGTAAACGGCAAACTAATTGGGAACAGTATTTGCCCATATTAGAATTTGCATATAACATTGCCAAACATTCAACTACAAGTTTTAATCCATTCATAATGATGTATGGATTTCAACCAAGAGCCCCAATGATAGTGGGAATTGAAAAAGAGAAGGTTCAAGTGGCCAAATACTTCCTTGAAGATATGAATCAAATGCTTAAGCTAGCTAAAGATAGCATAAGAAGAGCTCAAGATAGAGCACAAAGTTATGCAAACCCCCACCATAGAAAGTTGGAGTTTGAAGTAAATAAGAAAGTCTACCTTAAGGTACCTGAATCTTCAGAATCTCTAAAGACAGGTAAATGTCCAAAGTTGTCTCCTAGGTATTGTGGACCATTCACAATACTTAAGAGGATTGGAGAACTTGCTTACAAACTAGCCTTACCTGAGGGAGTACATCCAATTTTTCATGTTATTAGGCTAAAAAGAAAATTAGGAGATGATGATAATCTCATTTGGAAATAAAGTCCTAGTTGAACTCATTGAACCTGCATCTTTACCACATGAACCAAAAAGAATTTTAGATAGACAAGAAAAAAGAACACGACATTCTATATGGCAAGAATGTCTGGTTAAGTGGAAAGATAGATCTAAAGAGAGTTCAATATTGGAAAGGGTAAGCAGTCTCTAGAGGAGGTTTCCCAATTTTGTTTTTAAGGACGTAAACCATTCTTAAGGGGAAGGGAATGTTACGTCAGCCATAATCCCGGAACCATGTATTGTGATTGTGGTTAGGCGAGAAACCAAAGTACTTGACGATGCTTGCATACTATGAGGCCTAGAGGGTTTGGATCTAGGGTCACCTAGACATTAGTTAAGAGGTGCAAAGGGGATCCCATGAGGGGGCTATAAGGGTAAGATCCCTTGTGGGACACATGGAACCAAAAGAGGAGGCCACTTTGCAAGCATTGGGCTAGGGGGAGGTTTCCAGAGAGAGATCCCCAAGGTGATGTAAAAGGAAAGAGTACTCATGAGATGGGGATCCCTATGAAACCATGGTTGGGAGGAATCAGCAAAAAAAGCCCTCTTATTCAGTGGATGTAACACATTAGTAGACCCCAGATGGCTGGCCATGTACACACCACATCGCATCTCCTTGACATTGCAAAGCGCACATTGTGAGTAGGTATGATTAGGAGGCAGAGTTTAGAGGACCATGATGCTGATGCTCTTTGGGCTTCGAGTGGTCGTGCACCCCGTAGAGATAGACTATTGGATGATTGCACTAGGTCCATCATACAGCAGTTTTGGGAGGAGCATTGCAAGGCATCTCCAGTGTTCAAGAAGGCAGTGCAAAAGAGGGCATCATGTGATGTGTACATTGAGCATGGTGCTTGTTTTTTGGAGTGTACCTAGACTGCAGAGGCGCACATAGAGTTCAAGATTGGGCAGAGGTCATGTGAGTGGTGCACACCATGGTTTGTGTGGTACTTCAAAGAGCATGACATGTGTTGTTGTCGCTATCGTGTTGATTTTGGATTGATGTACGATGTATTTCATTCCCTTTGATGGTCACAGGGGAGTGGTTCCTACTAGCCCTCGTGACTTCATTGACTCCATATTGTGTGCACAAGATGGCAATACTTTGTACCACTCCCTTGATTGTGTAGAGGGGAGGTGTATGGTGTGTGGTCCCGTGAGTTCCGCTAGATGTCAGTGATGTGGAGATTGTGCATTGGCAGTAGTACGAGTACATCACATTGACATTAGATGGTGGTGCATAGTCCAAGAGGTCGCAACTTGTGGAGCAACAAACTCCACGTGTTGCTTAGCTTCAGCACATTTCCCGTAGGGGTGGTTGTCTCGGTAGTGGACTTTGCAGAGAACTATACCTTTGCACCACAACACGAGATTCAATCGGAGTATTACTTTTTCGAATGGGTGACATGTGAACGAGTATTTTTCTTACTTGTGTATACTCTGCAGGCATGCTTTTAAGGAGAATTGCAAGTGCATCTTTTTCCCCTATTTTTGCATTTATGCCTTCTAGTTGGGTCATAATGCTTTTGATTTTGTTGACAAATTGTGCCATGGATTCATTGAAGCCCATGTGCATACCATAGAATTCAATCTTAAGATGGATTTCTTGGTTTTTGGCTTTTGCACCAAACATTGTGTCTCTAATCCCATGCATCCTTGGCATGATCCTTGGAGTCTATATGATGAATTATGTTTAGACCCAAGTGCAAACCAATGAGTGGAAGCATGGCTTCATCTTTTTCCTTCCAAGCATCATTTTGTGTAGTGGGTATGTCTTCTTTTACAGTCTTCCAAATCTTTTGATGCATCAAGAGATACCTCATTTTTGTAGATCATGTGTGAAATCCTTCCCCAGTGAACTTCTCAATAGTTGGGGTGTGTATTACCATTGCAAAGGTCTTACCAATTGAAGATACTTTCAAATCTGGCAGTCTCTAATTGCATACAGAAAATCTAAGTTAATAGGCACGTAGAGCTCAAAAAACCAGTTATTCCTTTTTGGAGCGCATGCAAATTCTTTTTGGATTGAGAGTTACGCCTTGTTGAAGATTTTGTGGAGAAGAGGGGTCATGATGAGGTGGCATAGAGAGTCACATGTTGTTTACAAACTAGTGCTTAGCAAGAGGTTATTGTTCTGAGGTGGTCCTATGCCATGTGGCAATCTTCTGACCCAACCAAAACTTAACCAAACCTATAGAAACTGAACCATAGTAAATTGTAAACTTAACACTGGCCAAAACTTAATTGTATGACTAACCCAAGGTGAGTGGCTTATCTACCATGTGTCTCTTGATGGCGCACTGTGAAGATGATTTTCCAATACATAAAGTTGTCCGAATAGAGGATTCCTGATGATCTGCTATGATAAAAAAGGAACGTGACTTTTGTAGAATGACTTGCAATAGCATAGAACGTAGCATCTATGCTCCCATACTGACCACGACCACGAACAGAGATCTACAGAACTTAACCTTCATTCTCTTTCATGTAAAAATGTCCTCTTAAAATATAATAGAAGTATCGTAGCTCTCTGCACAAAAAGATCCTTCATGGTGCGTTAGTCTAATATTTAGCAAAGGGAACAGATGTCTAGCACAGGCGATTGCATCAGGCTTGCCCATTTCTTCTTCATAGCTTCTCTCTCTCTCTCTCTCTCTCTCTCTCTCTCTCTCTCTCTCTCTCTCTCTCTCTCTCTCTCTCTCTCTCTCTCCTTCTTATAGGCTATGATGGAGCGTCATTCAGGCTATGGTGGCCAAGCATAGGCTTGTGATTCAAGCAGTTGCTTGGAGAGCCGATAGCCCACGACCTCACATGATTGTAGCAAGATTGGCAAAGGAGGCAAGGAAGCTCAAGAGACGAGGATCACTGCTTTGTTGGGGAGCAGGACAAAGCTGAGAGTGAGAAGGCTACCATACTTCACAAGCTGAAGAAAGAGCATATGATCAAGAGAGCAAGACTAAGATAGTTGAGCAAGAAGCGCATGGAGCTTCATGAAGGTTCTAGGCTGTAGCTAGGCACCATCATGGCTCCCAACTGTCTTTCCATTGTTCAGAATTCAATTAGACCATTCGATCCAAGAGGCCAAGGCTATTATAGCAAAAAAGAGTAAGGTGGCTCTACTCAAGGCGGTTCATGCTTGCTCAATGCTTGTAGAGCTGTGGAGGTGATGTTGGTAGAGCACCTTTACAATCTAGTTATTATAGACTATCGAAGAGGCAGCAACTTTCAGATTGCAGTTGATAGCACCTTTTGTTGAGTTGAGGCAGTCCTGTTTGAAGCGTGTTTCTTGAGATAGACTCTCCTATCTCTCTGAGAACTAGCTCTCTCTCTCTTTTTCTCTCAAAGGCAAGGTTTCCTCTTTGAAATCTCGATCTCAGGGAACTCTCCTTATCTTTCTCTCAATGGACTCTTACAAATCTCTCTCTCTCAATCAGAATTCTATCAAAGCAATCAAAGAAAACACTCAAGAAATCTAAAGAGTTTAACAAAAATCTCTCTATCACTCAATGAATGGAAATTCTCCAACGGAGATGAACTCTCAGAGAGAACGCTCAAGAGAACTCTCGATCACTCTCACAAGAAAGATGGTGCCTCAATAGAAGGGACAACCATGCTCTGATACCATGACAAAGTGAGGGATCATCAAAGAGGATCAAAGCACCAAGAGAGAGACATAAGGTAGCAAACACTTGATCTATTGCAATATGTGTAATCAACAATACATGATAGGCTTCTTAAATAGAGAGAGCCTTTAGAATAGTCAAACCATGTGGGATCCTCTCATCCACATCTCTCCTTCTGGATATCCTCGATCCACATCTCCACATCATGTAGTCCACATCCTAGGGTGGCTACTTTGATTCTTTCCTATACCATACCTTAGCCTCTAATTATGTGCTCATGGCACCACAACCCTCAACAGTGCAGCACTTAGGCATTAGTGCATTCTCCTCATTTCAATCGCATAAAGACAAGGTGGTCATACAGTTTTTCTGGTGTGTGGACGTAGGGAGCACTGATTGCCTATTGATTGGTCCAGGCCTTTTGATTGTCGTATCGTGCCTGGCACACTTGATTTACATTCTATCAAGAGCACAGGCAACTCAAACCCCACGATCTTTTCTCAACGCTTTGCATGTTTTTGCTCGACATGTATCGATGATGATTGGGGAGGTTGTTCCATGGTACCATGGGCTGATCCATGGATGCAATGCATACTTTCCCCCATCCATCCCTGAGAGGTGGTACAATGATTGTGAAGATGTCATTAATACGTAAGAGATCTGTCAAGTGGTCGTAATCTTTGAGTCATAAGAGGTGGTACAATGACCATGAAGATGTCATCAATACATAAGAGATCTGTCAAGTGGGTGTAATCTTTGAGTCGATAGTGCCTTTTGTTCAATTCTAGCAAAGATTACGACCAGTTGACAGATCTCTTATATATTGATGATACCTTCATGATCATTGCTCCAAAGGGCATAATCCTGAGCATGTGGATTACTATCTGTTGAGATGCTCTATGATGAAGAGACTGCTCAACCAGGATAAAGTTGATGGGCATGGGATCCATTTTGATGCTTATAGCATGATCGTAGCTGTGTACTACTTTGAGTAGGTACATAGGCGTGGTCACTTCTTCGAGTATTAGGAGTACATGGCAAATCATGAGGCATACATATATTCCCATCTTGTTGTTGCGATCAAGGTTCAGCTGACTCGTGTTTGCAGTCGCAAGATGACATCCACTCCTCAATGGCGCCTTGCTCTTAAGGATCACAAGAGCATACTTGCGACTATTGGCATTAAAGTAGATCCTAAGGAGTAGTTTAGGGTATATCATTGTATTGGGGATTGCTAGTTTAATTACATATCATTGTATTGGAGATCTATAGTCTCACATTGTGAACGCACCATTGTATTTTGCATGGACTTTTTTTATGCATTTCATTGTATACGACATGATTGGTATAATACAATGTCATGCATATCTTGTATTTGACTCTATTTTATTCATGATCCGCATTGCCTCCTTCATTCCATTCCTTGTTTTATCATGTACAAGTGTTTATTATTAGTTATTTTCTCATGGCATATCGTGTTTTGGCGGTTTAAATGGTTGTACACGTACCCTACAATAAAGGATTAATAAATTGTGTATAGCATTTGCATGTCCATGTGTCGGATTGGACTCCAAATTGTTGGCACAGGTCCTAAACCCTATTTTTTACATGATCTTGCAAAGTTTGAGTCCCATCTGACACCAAATGTGGCCACAGGGAGGTCAAAGGGCCCATTTTCACCCTATGCACCTTGTTACATTAGCGAAGGTACAAAATATGGAATGGGTCATTAGGATTTGCATGTGAATGTGTCAGATTGGGCTCAAACTTTGCGCAAGTTTTAAACCCTATGGTCTCCATGCTCTTGTAAGGTTTGATTCCCATTTGACACCGAATGTAGGCACGAAGAGGTCAAAGGGCCCATTTTCACATTATGCACCTCGTTACATCCCTGAAGGTGCAAAATATGGAATGGGTCATTAGGATTTGCATATCCATGTGTCAGATTGGGCTCAAACTTTCCATAAGTCTTAAACCCTATGGTCTCCATGCTCTTGCAAAGTTTGAGTCCCATCTACATCGAATGTGGGCATGGGGAGGTCAAAGGACCCATTTTCACCCCATGCAACTCGTTACATCAGTGAAGGTGCAAAATATGGAATGGGTCATTAGGATCTGCATATCCATGTATCAGATTGGGCTCAAAATTTGCACAAGTTGTAAACCCTATTGTATCCATCCTATTGCAAAGTTTGAGTCCCATCCAACACTGAATGTGGGCACCAGGAGGTCAAAGGGCCCATTTTCACCCTATACACCTCGTTCCATCTCAGTAAAGGTGCAAAATATGAAATGGGTTATTAGGATTTGCATGTCCATGTGTCGGATTGGACTCAAAATTTGCACAGGACCTAAACCCTATGGTATCCATGCTCTTGCAAAGTTTGAGTCCAATCCAACACCGAATCTAGGCATGGGGAGGTCAAAGGGCCCATTTTCACCATATGCACCTCGTTACATACGTGAAGGTGCAAAATATGGAATGGGTCATTAGGATTTGCATCTCCATGTGTCAGATTGGGCTCAAAATTTGTGCACGTCCTAAAGCCTATGGTATCCATGCTCTTGCAAATTTTATATCCCATCCGACACTGAATGTGGACACGGGGAGGTGAAAGGCACAATTTTCACCTTATGCACCTTGTTACATACGTGAAGGTGCAAAATATGGAATGGGTCATCAAGATTTGCATGTCCATGTGTCAAATTAATCTCCAACTTTGCATAGGTCCTAAATCCTATGGTCTCCATGCCCTTGAAAGCTATGATCCCATCTGACACTGAATGTGGGCACGAGGAGGTCAAAGGGCACATTTTCACCCTATGCACCTCATTACATACGTGAAGGTGTTAAATATGGAATGGGTCATTAGGATTTTGATGTCCATGTGTCATATTGGACTCAAACTTTGCACAGGTCCTAAACCCTATGGTCTTCATGGTCTTGCAAATTTTGAGTCCCATCCAACACGAAATGTGGGAATGGGGAGGTTAAAGGGCCCAATTTTACCCTATGCACCTCGTTACATACGTGAAGGTACAAAGTATGGAATGAGTCATTAGGATTTGCAAGTCCATGTGTCAGATTGGGCTCAAAATTTGGACTAGTCCTAAAACCTATAGTCTCCATGCTTTTGCAAAGTTTGAGTCCCGTACGATACCAAATGTAGGCACGGGGAGGTCAAAGGGCCCATTTTCACCCTATCAACCTCGTTACATACGTGAAGGTGCAAAATATGGAATGGGTCATTAGGATTTGCATGTCCATGAGTTAGATTGGGCTCCAAATTTACATAGGTTTAACCCTATGATCTTAATATTCTTATAAAGTTTAAGTCCCATCCGACACCGGATGTGGGCACGGGGAGTTCAAAGGGCCCATTTTCACCCTATGAACCTCGTTACATACGTGAAGGTGCAAAACATAGAATGGGTCATTAGGTTTTGCATGTCCATGTGTTGGACTTTACAGAGCTTTTAAACCCTATGATCTCTATTGCCCAAGAGACTCCACGGGTCTTTAGAAACCGAGTTTAGCTACTTATGCTTGGGCACTGATGATGATACGAGGGATGAATGTGAATCCTAGTGCCATGCTAGATTATGTAGTGTTTCATCATGGAAGAATAATTAGACTTGACACATCTTTAGATATCCTAGAAAATGAAATATAAAAGTTCTAAAATAGCAAGATTATATAGAAGCCAAGTTCCAATAGGGCATGATTGTGGGTTCAATGCTCTAGTTGAGTATACTTTGTGTCCCTTTTGGCATGCAGGAGCCTCCTTTCAAGAAACTGGGTGGGCAAATAAGGAAAGAACATTGATATTTCTTGTTATCTTTCCCTTTTGTTTAATGGATATATTTTAATAAGCATAGGGTTTGCCCAAGAGACTCCATGGTTCTTTAGAAACCTAGTATAAACTACTTAGTATAAACTACTTATGCTTGGGCACTAATGAATGACATAAGCATTGCTTTGCCTACTAGATATGTCTACTTTTTGTTTTTATTACTTATTATTTCAAAATTGTTCAAACCTCCACACCCTCAACATATTCAGCCCCCATTTACCCTCAATCCTCGTCATTATACCTTAGCTCCACCCTCACATATTTTTGAGTATGCTCACCCCTTGTTTTATCTCAATCTAATGAGTTTTGCCTCTCTCTTAGAAGAAACCATGTGCTATTGTGTAGCATGCCATAAGGTGCAAGAGGGCTAGGTAGAGGCCCCATTATAAAATGTTTGTCAAAGTTTTGTAAAAGATGGAAGGAGCCAAAATCAAATATAGAGCCTGCAAGGCAATGGAATATATAATTATATCATCTTTGGTAAGATAAAACACCTAGGAGACAAGCCATGTGGGCAAAGAGCTTCATGTGCTTTTGTTGACTTTTTGTCATAGAAAAGAAAATGAGCAGTTTCTAAGACCTTGAGGAAGCATTCAAAAAGTCAATTAAAGGTCAATTTCATCTACATTCGAATAAGATTAATGTGTCTAGGAGCACATCCTATATTGATGGCTTTTGCTATTTGTTCGATATGTATATATCAAATGCGTGTGGTCTCTTTCATTTCATCTTGGACATTCATTGTGTTTGTATCTAATTATGACTTGAATATGCATTATCTCAATGACACTGCCACCGGTAGGTACTACCAAAAGGTTTGCTCCAACATCACTCACATAATGCTTGAGTTAAATGTTGATAATCATCAAGTCACTTAGTTACCACATACACATGGAAGACAACATTTGTTAACAATTGCTACAAAGGAAGATGGTTGTTTACAAGAAGTGAACAATGCAAAAGAGAGGTAGAGATTGCAAAATAATGGAGACAAAGAATAAGAGTATGTCAAAAGAACAAGGCTAGCTTTGCAACTAATTTGTGCAAGTGATCTAATTCAAGACATAGAAATAAGAGGGAGCTTTATGGAGGATAAGGCCATAATAACACTATGTAAGCTTATGGCAAGGAAGCAAGACCAATTATTCTCCATTCAAGGCATATAATTTTAGAGAGGTAGTAACTTAACTTGGTCCCAAACTTTGTAGTTTGTGGCATACAAGTTGTCAAACTCATGTAGTCAACTACAATACAGAGTTTCCACAATTAGGTGGTCCTACGAGACCACAGATGTGCATCAAGCCTCCAATGCCCCAGGCATCACAGCCCTTGCAGGGTCCATGGGCAGGCACTTCGAGCTCATTTGGGTATGGGCTCCCAGATCCAATGATGGGGCCTTTTAACCCAGGGCATTTGGGTCCACATTCAGGATCAGGATTGTATATGCATCCATCCCAGTTTAGTTGCCCAGGTCCGGCCATGACATATATTGATCCTCAAGGACATTTCCATAAGACCAATTCTCAGGTAATGCTTTCAGTAACGTGGTTTCAATCTTCTGTTTGTTAGCAAGCAATTTTTCTTTATTAATTTTTAAAATTTGAATTGGATCCTAATTTTTTATTGTTGCAGCCTCATTTACAGCCCGAAGGAAGTATAAGCCAAGCTCGGCGCCATTGAGGCACCGGGCCTTGCCTGCCCCTGCTGGCCTTGTGTGCAGAGCTAAGCTATGGTTTCTCTCTTGATGGCTCTGTTAAAGCACAATAGAGCACTAGTTACATTCCAAGTTGCTGGCAGGATCAGTGCAGGCATAAGCACCGAGGACACAATTTAGGGGGCTGCTCAAATCATAACTCAAAAGGCCTTCAGTACCTGTTCCCTTAGATGAACTCGGTGTATACGTGAGATTTGGAAAGTAGGTTTGAACCAACCAAACTTTTGTGGAGACTGGATGAAGCGGCGCAACAGCGACACTCCACAAAGCTGTGAAGAGTTTCCAGTCCATCTGGGTCGAATAAGCTTCTCTTTCACATGAATTAATTACCTTTGTTTCAAATTCAAATATTTAACTTCGTAAACCATGTATATGCAATGTGATACACCTAGTGAAAGAAACATTCTTCTCTACCTATGGTGCTTGATGGTGGGTGTTTAATCCCTCTTAGCAATGTGATACACCTAGTGAAAGAAACATGTATATGCAATGTGATACACCTAGTGAAAGAAACATTCTTCTCTACCTATGGTGCTTGATGGTGGGTGTTTAATCCCTCTTAGCATATATACACCCTTAAGCTACTTGCTGTACAATGAGTGCTTTGATGGTTCATATTTCTTCTATCCCTTCTATTATACTATGCAAATTCATGGCATACAATGCATTCAAGACATAGCCCAAAATCCCACTTCCTTTCTCAATCATTGATAACAAATTTTCCATTAAGGTGTTTGAATTAAATCCATTGCATTCTTCACATTTTATGCGAGATAGAGAGAGAGAGAGAGAGAATATCGTGATAAACAAAGATACAATAGAATCACATGGTGAAAAGAACAAAACCACCATGATCATCACATATCGCACGACACGCATGTCATCTATACTTATCAATCATCATCATCAATGTACATACATGATCATCAAAGTAGATAACTCATAGTACATGCATGGTCATCAAAGTATGCCATGTACATCAAAGTACATATACATGATCATCAAAGAATATGCCACCTACATCAGCTATCATCAGAGGAATCAGACAATTGGACATAGGTGCCTCTAATTTGACATAGGTGCCTCTAATCACTCTCTAACATGGCTCTTGCATGACATGATGCCCAATCGTATGTTGTGTAGAAGGTCCAGCCTCATCTCCATGGGATGCAATAGCATGTTGAGCCACTGCCCATATCTCCATAATCCTTGCATCCTCCACATATGCGCGCTTGAGCTTCTAAAGTCGCTGATCTGCATAGATTCATGCCTCAAATCCAGCACGAGTAAGCTCCTCCTCACGTCTGAGCCACTAATCCAAATCCTTCCCAATATTCTACTATACCCAATCCTACAAGGATATCTCAAGGTGTGCCTCTTGCTTGATGCATCATGCCTTTTTTGCTCGTGCCTCATCGTCGGGCATGAAATCTGCATACAAGAACTACCGGGGTATACATGGGGCAATCACTGGACATCAAATCCCTCCTCCTCAAGCAAATCCCTCTATGCCTCTACCCTATAATTCTCTCTCAAGATCGTGCAGGCAATGGGATCAATAGCCTAGCCACGTCCATGGTATAGGTCATCCATGCCTAGACCACAATAGGGAGGCACTCTGATATCAGCAAAACAAACTGGCCACCATGCCCATGAAACCATATAGTGGGTCAGGCAGTGGAGGTGAGTGAGGTGGCTGCATCCTAGGCCAAAAAATCCTATGCTATCAAAATCCTTTTGGCAAAGGATGTAAGTAGACATGGGGATCCTAAAGAGTACTGCTAGGTCTACGCGACGTTTGGTGGGAACATCTGTAGAAGGACGGGATACAAAGACACACTAGGGTGTATCCTACGATGACTCTCATCATGTGAGATATGTCTCAACTCATACAAATAGTGCGCAGCTCAATGGTATGCAATGCATGTCAAGACCCTCTTCTCTTGCAGCTCTACCTCTAACTATCGTACTCGAGTCTCCATCTACTAAAGAAACACACATCATGAGGTGAGAAAGGGGCATAGCACATGAGTAATGCATGTGGCATAAGAATATAGTAAAAGATGATGAACGACTAACCTCGCTAGTAGACTCAGCCAACCGTGCCTCCAAATTAACAATACATGCGTCACGCTCATCTACGCGAGGTGGAATTTGTAGTGTGCACATGCAAAATTCCTTCTAAATGAACTTTGCAAAGAAAAAAGACATGGCAAATTTCCTAGATCAAGAACAATGATCTCGACCTATAGTACAAATCTTGATAAAGTGGAGACCATGTCGTGCAAGGATGTGGCTATAGAATGAACCTCCGAATGTAGTCATCCTCTAATGGATCATAATGTTGGTGAAGGGACAGTATGAAGCTTTGGTGCCTCATGCTGATGTTGCACACCTATTGTCTATTTGCTGTTGGCATCCCATCCTGCCACATCCAGCTCCCTATCTAGGATGCACACTAAGATAGTCCACCCTATACCCAAGGATGAACTCAGCATATATCTACATTGCAAATGAGTGAGGAATCTGGCAGTTGTGAGGAAACTGACCACCATTGGTAGTGAGATATCTCGGATAGATATGCACTACCATCATGGGTGTGTACACCACAATATGTGAAAAGGTTGTCTTGAATGAGGTCACTGGGCCGCTGTTTGACCATCCCAAAAAAGTAGATCTAGTGTCACCCTATGAGGTGAATCACGCTCAAATAGGGCATGTACAACTCTCCAATCCATGCCTTGACCTCCTACCTTGTCCTCTTCTTGCACCTGAAACGTCTGATGAAGGTCCTCGTAACCACCTAGTTGACGTAGACCATCAATGAATGCATCCACACTCGTGACGACAAAGTGAGGGGAAGCCCCAGTGTCCTACAAAGTCCTCATCTTGACCCTCAAAATCTCAATATGTTGTTGTACAGTGGCGGGAGCTACGTCAAGTCTGCACAAATAGATACATATGTCTAAAGTCACTAATTCAAGTTGCATATGTATGTTTGCATGTGTCTACCCAGATACACATGCATGCTCAAGTGTAAAACCCAAAGGTGATCTACATGGATTTGGCTTCAGCTCCATAATTCAAGCACTAACAAAAATTAGTGCTCCATAACAATAACATTGGCATCCCTAGAGGACCAAGTCTTTGCTACATGTTTTGGGGTATTCTACATGTTTCTATCCTTGACTATCATGAAGTGTAACTATTCTTCTATCTCTCCATAATGTCTATCGACAATTCTTTTGTTTTTACCTTTTTATACTTGAAATGAAAGATTGCAAATCCTTTCATGCATAATAGTGGAAGTGATAATACAAGTGAAGGGTATAATGATTTCTTTCTTGACTTTGAAAGTTTATTACTCTTGGATGCATAGCTTGAAAACTATTGCCTCTATGAAAATTATCTACTAAACCTATTAAATGTGTTGGCTGCTATTCAACGAGGTGAATTGGGTTCTACCATTGTATTAGGTCAGTCTATTTGTCAATATGAGTAGTCAAGTGTCACTTGACTCCTTACATTATGCTAGAGATGCATAAACTATGGCATTGAAATGCTTGAGAGAAAGCTGGAGGGACTAGACTCCTTAACTTCTCATGTGTCAACCATTCCCACTTGCTAACATGTACATATAGGTGCCTCCTTTTAATATGATGAGGGGCTACCACATGGCACTACCATGTGGCCCTTATGCTGAGCTCCTAAATTAATAATACTAAAATGGAATCAATTTTTTCTAGCAATATAGAAGTTGTGGTGTGTGTTGAGCTAAGCAAAGTTCCACAAAGGAGAAAGCTTAGGCTTAAGGTTCTGAGCTAAGCCTTCAAAACTTGTGGCCAATTAGACTTCATTGAGGTTGATCTAAAAGGGGTCATCACCTATCTTAGAGAATGTCGGCTAAGCCTTCAAAACTTTTGGCCGAGGTTGAGCTGAAAGATGTCATCACCTATCTTAAAGGATGTGATTGAAAGGGCCCTACAGACAAACGTGATGCACTCAAAGGGAGCACCCACCACATGGCACTGCTTCCTAAGTGCCACATAGCACCTCAGAAAATAAGGAATATAGAGATTCTCTATATCTCCTTATTTGTGAGGTGTCATGTTGCACTTAGAGAGGGTAGTGCCACATTGTACCCTCTCTTTCCAACCTCTTTATTCCTTGCCACCCACATCTTGCTTGCCAAATTTCCCACCCATTTAAACCTCCCTCTCTCACTACTCCTCCTTTTTGCTTACTCTGATGGCTTGTAATCCATTGCCCTCTACTCTTGTTCCCCCTTCGCCTCATGCTTCGTTTTCTATTCCATCACCTCCTTGCCATGCCTCCTCTCTTCTCCCTCTTGCCTCACAACTTGCATCACTCAACTCCCCTAGGTTTTACCTTCTCTCTACCTCTTTGCCTCTTGCTACCTATCCTTCACTACTTTCCATGCATCTACAAAGACTTCAGAGGTATATACTCTAAGAGAACAAGGCCAATTTCTGCCTCTTTATTTGTTTTGCACATTTTAACAAAACTATATGGAGGACCTCTATTCTTGATACATGTTGCAATCATCAAGTACTTTATTCATAGAAATTAAAGGCAATCTAGTATGCAAACCTTTAAATTGGACAAAGCTGGATGCTTTGAGAGTGCTCTCAACAAAAGCAAGAATAGAAGAGCGAGAGAGAGAAACAGAGAACCACACAAGTTTTGGTGGGTGCAAAACCACCCTAATCTTCTTTTTCATTCATTTATATATGTGTTTGAGTATTGTACATAACTGAGGTAAAGGCACAGTGACCTTTAACCCCCATAACCTCCCACTTAAAGGACAATGTGCCTTTGAGGGAGAACAACTAGTGAGCATACTATCCAATGCCCATCAATACATGACAATACTCAAAGCGCTAACTAGGGAGACTCTTTGTCAGCAAATCTGCAGGGTTATCATCTGTATGAACCTTGAAAAGCTCTATGCGCTTGTCCTCAACTACCTCCCTGATGAAATGGTATCTGACTTCAATGTGTTTGGTCCTTGCATGAAAGATGGGATTTTATGCTAGCTGAATAGCACTGATGGAATCACTATGCAATGTCGGTACACCTGTATGAATCCCCAAATCTCCCACTAGCCGATCAAGCCATATAGCCTCCTTGCAACCCTCTGTGGTTGCAACCACACTCAGCCTCTGTGGTAGACAAAGCAACGCACTTCTGTGTGTGAGACATCCACGACACTACACCACCTGCAAAGGTGAACACATAACTAGAAGTGGATCTCCTACTATCCACATGCCCTCCATAGTCTAAATCTGTGTACCCAAGTACACGCATGTCTCCTCTACCAAAGCATATGCACATCTCCTTGGTACCCTTCATGTACCTCATGATGCACTTAACTGCCTCCCAATGCCTCTTTCCTAGATTAGCCATATACCGGCTAACAACTCCCATTGCAAATGCAATGTCTGGTCTAGTAGCTATCATAGCATACATAAGACTCCCAACTGCTGATGCATAAGGAACCTTGGCCGTCATAGCCCTTTCCTCATCTGATTTGGGACTATCTATATGATTCATTTTCACATATGGAGGCAATGGAGTACTCACTGCCTTCCCCCCCTCCATATTGAAACGCTGCAATACTTTTGTAACATACTCTTTTTGTGAAAGCCAAAGGAGTTTCCTACTCTGATCACGCGTGATGCGCATACCAAGAATATGACCTACAAGTCCCAAATCCTTCATATCAAAGGCCTCATGCAACTTGGCCTTTAATGCATCTAGCTCAAAAGTATTCTTGCTAGCCAATAGCATATCATCCACATATAGTGCCAAGATTATGAGGCTATTATCCTTAGCCCTTTTAGTGTAGAGGCAGTGATCAATTTCACTCCTAAAACCCTGGGACAAAATGAAAGCATCAAACTTCTGATACCATTCTCTAGGCGCTTGCTTAAGACCATAGAGACTCTTCTTCAGCTTACAAACTAAATGCTCTTTGCCCTTTTCTTCAAAGCCTTCCGGCTGCACAATGTAAATTTCCTCATGCAAATCCCCATGCAAGAAACTTGTCTTGACATCCATCTGCATAAGCTCCATATCCTTTGATGCCACTAGTCCAAGCATGCACCTAAGTGTGGTCATCTTCACAACAGGAGAGAATATCTCATCAAAGTCCACACCCTTCTCTTGCTTGAACCCTTTAGCGACCAAATGGGCCTTGTACCTAGGCACATAAGTGGCCAAAGGGTAGGCCCAAAATAGGCTTAGCCCTCCTTTGTGTATGCTTTGCTAGTGGCTAGCCTCTAGATAGGTACTCTCGCCTGCTCCTTCCACTAGTGTCATTGCTTGGATGCCTATGCCCTCGGCCTTGCCATTGGTTTCAAACTTAGCTAGTGACCATGCATCTGACTCAACCTCGGTCTCCACCTCAGCCTCCACCTCATATGCTTTCTCCACCTTGCCAATGCTGGTTCCATTTTTGCCACTATCACTACTACTACCATCTCCATCATCACCTGTGACCTTCATTTTGTAGACCCATTTACATGGCAATGCTTTCTTTCCATGTGGCAAAGAAACCAAGTCCCAAGTCTTATTCTTCATAAGTGAACTTATCTCTGATTGCATAGCATACTCCCACTTGCATTGATCCTCGCGCATCATAGCCTCTTCGTAGCAAGAAGGCTCCCCGCAATCAGTAAGCATCACATAGTCTACCCCTGGAACAAACCTATCGGGCGGTCTAGACACTCTAGATGATCTTCTCAAGGGCATTAAGGCTTGCTGTCCCGCCTGCATATCAGCCACATTTGGCTCATCATTTCCACCAATAGATGATCCATCATCTACCCTTGATTGTATACATGTGGGAGTACTTGGTGGTATTATTTCTTGCACATTTGGTGCATGGACATCTTGCTGTCTATCAACATATGCAGGTGGATTCACATCCTAGAAAGTGATTCTCCTCATTTCCACATCCCTCATGGGTGCTTTATGCATCTTCTTCTCATTGAAGACTACATCATGGCTGTGTATGATCTTCTTCGCTTCTGGATCCCAGAGAGGATAGCCCATCTCTCCACTTTCACCATAACCCAAAAAGATGCATTTCCTAGACTTAGGATCTAGCTTCTTT
The DNA here is from genome assembly GCF_047967505.1 of Dipteris shenzhenensis. NCBI lineage: Eukaryota > Viridiplantae > Streptophyta > Polypodiopsida > Gleicheniales > Dipteridaceae > Dipteris > Dipteris shenzhenensis. The sequence continues at coordinate 17,402,049 of NC_141610.1, forward strand.
CGAAGCTCTTTTGGCACATGTGCATATATATGCCTCACACCCAAATATACGCAAATGAGAGTAAGATGGCTTCTTGCCACTCCATGCCTCTTTAGGAATACCACCATCCAAACTCTTACTAGGTGATCTATTGATCACATGCATTGCAGTCTTCATTGCCTCAGCCCAAAAACCACCAAAAGACTTGCATTGGAAAACATGCATTGCAACCTTTCTTGAATGGTATGGTTCATCTTTTCTACAATTGGATTTTTCTCTGGAGTACGAGGGGATGTGAGCTCCCTCTTAATCCCACGTGTATCACAAAAATGCTGAAGTCATGAGAGAGATACTCTCCACCATTGTCAGTCCATAGGCATTTAAGCGTTCTACCTGACTGATTCTCAACCAAGGCCAGCCATTTCTGAAATACCTGGAATGCATCACTCTTCCGAGCTATAGCATAAGCCCACACTTTCCTAATTGCATCATCAATGAATGTCACATAGTATTCAGCCCCGCCTAATGACCGTGTAGGCATGGGACCACATATGTCTGAATGCACCAAATCAAGCTTTTCAAACTCTTTCTTTCCCCTTCTTTTATGGGCTGATTTACTTTGCTTCCCATAGAGACCGTGCTTACAAAGTTCAAAATCAGAGAAACTCAAATGTGGTACATAACCCAAACGGCATAAGAGTTTCATTCCATTCTGACTGATGTGCCCCAACCTGCAATGTCACAAAGAAGTGCTTGGCTGCTCGGTTATTGCAACAACATGATCAAATACCCCTGATACATGTAAGTGATACAAAGTCCCACACTTGGCACCCCTGGCCAAAAGCATAGAGCCCTTTTGAATTTTCCAACTCTGAAAGCCAAAAGTGTTGTGAAAACCAGCATCATCTAGCTGATCCACTGAAATAAGACTCTTGGTCAACTTAGGCACATGTCTCACATGTTTCAAAATAAATGGAGACCCATTTGCAAAAGAAAACTTTATGTCACCTACTCCCACTATGTCACATGCATAGTCATTTCCAAGATGCACACAACCTGTCTTTCCACTATCATTATTGGAGAACCATTCCCTATGGGAAGTAACACGGAATGAAGCACCAAAATCCAAAATCCAATCCTGGGAATATGCATCATCTGAAGTGGTAAGCAACTCTGCAGATAAACTAGACATGAAGAGAACGTCATTGTCACCATCATGTGTGACTGCATTAATCTCCTCAATCTTCACTTTTCCTTTGTCCTCCCTTGGACTCTCTTCCTTCTAATTTGCACCCCAATTTGCATTCTTTTTCTTATCCTTTTGCTCTCTTTTCAGCTTGTAGTAATCCTTTTCATATGGCCCTTCTTGCCACAGTGATAACACTCAATGTTTCGTGCCCTGGATTTGCTACGAGACTTCCCTCTTTCATGGGACTTCCCCCTGAACTGTGATCTGCCCCTTTGCACATTTAAGGTTGCATCCTGCTTGTTGCCGCCGTCCAAAGACTTTTGTCTAATCTCCTCGGCCAACAAGCTACCCACAACATCATCAAATTTCAGTACTCCACCAGGTGCAGAGTTACTGACAGCTGTACGGAAGGTATCCCATGAGGATGGCAATAACATAAGAGAAATATTGCCTTAGTCTCTGCATCAAAATTCATCTTCTGAGCCTGAAGCTAGCTGAAAATAATATTGAATTCAGTCAAGTGAGAAGCAATGGAGACCCTTTCCTTCATCTACAGCTCAAACAACCTCTTCATGAGGTAAACTTTAATAGAGGCAGTTTCCTTCTCATAAGTGGCACACAGTTTCTTCCACAAATCTTCCGTAGTCTGCTCATTTACTACTGTGAAATAAACTGACTCTACAAGATGAAGTCTAATAGTAGACTTTGCTAATGCATCCAACTCATTCCAATCATCATCAGACATATTTGCAGGCTTAGCTTCAATACCTACCAAGGGTTTAATCTGCTTCTTTTGAATAAGCACATCCCTTATCTATTCTTTCCACAAAGCACATCCCTTATCTATTCTTTCCACAAAGCAAAGTTTCCCATCAAACTTTGTAATGCTAAAAACCTCCTTTTTAGACATGGAAGAGGATGCCATGATGCAAATGAAGCAAAAATCCCAAATGCTATTGCCAACAAGAGAGAATCAAACCAAAAACTAGGTGCACCCAAATGTATATGCCATAATAGAGTGAAATATCATCAAAACTCATGTCTCAAAGCATCTGACTCATGTGCATATACTATGCATCCATATGAGCAAATCTGGCCCAAAAGAAAATGCCAACTGCAATGGCAATCCAAAATGCCAATAAGTGCCAAATGACTCAAGCAGAAACACCATCCACTAGCATATGCATTAATAATATCTCATCCAAGAGAGCATAGCACTATAAGTGCATCGCCTGCAATGTGTCAAAGCTGTCCCTCAGCATAAAATAACATCCATAAAAATAGCATCCCACGAGGAAATTTGGGCCTATCAGCGCATCCAATAAGGACCACAATGCATCCAAATGGCCTATAAATCATCCACTGCAACCCAATGCACACCACGAATGAGTGCACACTACTCAAACTGCAACCAAAGTGATCTGCATAAGGTATGCTTAAGAAATCATAGTCCCACGGTAATGACCGCTACTGAAAATAGAACCTGAGATGCCTCAAAACATGGGCACCATTGCATAATCGGACTCAGCAAGAAAATCTGCAAATATCTCTCTTCTGCTAGAACTCCAAAATCCCAACCGATGAGTGAGAAATGGGAGTCAACACTTATCCATTGCCATGTGGCATAAATCTAAGGTTTCAAAACCTTAGAATGAAAAATGCATAATAGAGAGACGAAATCGAATACACAGAGATCTATAACTCTAAAAATCCTCCACCGAATCACGTAAGAACTGACAGGTAGGGGTTTTTGGGCATCCGGAACGCAATGGGACAAACAGTTTCGAAAACCGTGGTCTCAATCACTGGGTCCAACACATGGACTGAAAAACGTTTTTGGAAACAGAGCTGTTTGTAAACTCCACCGGAGTGCGAATGATGAGCAACATAGATGTTTTAGGACCTCCTGAGTCCATTGCAACTGATAGATCTGCAAATGGTTGCTCCAAACTTGAGTTCCAACACCCAGGCAGAAAAACGCAGAAACTGACACAGTGAGTCAAAAATCCAATGAAATGATCCCAGATTCAAGAATGAAGGTGTTTCCAAGCTCCTAAAGTGAAGTGGACACCAAAAGCAAGCAATAGTTGCCTCTATAAGTCAATACGGAGTCTCTATCCTCGAATAGAACAGGGAAAAGCTCAAAAAACGACTTTTTCTTTGAAAACACTTAACACGCTCTCAAAACCACTTCGCAAAACCAAAGTGACTTTTCCAAAAGGTTCCTCCAAGGTCTCTACACACTCGGATGCAAGTAAAGTCACCCACAAAGCTTCCCACAGAGCTTCTCCTTCCTCCCATAGAGCTGCTGAGCTTCAAGCATTCATGCAGGCTCAGCTAGATCACCCGAGCTTTGATACCAGTTGAGAGTGCTCTTAAAGGAAGCAAGAACAGAAGAGGGAGAGAGAGAAACAGAGAGCCACACAAGTTTTGGTTGGTGCAGAACGACCCTAATCTTCTTTTTCATTCATTTATATATGTGTTTGAGTATTGTACACAATCGAGGTAAAGGCACAGTGACCTTTAACCCCCACATGCTTAGCCTGTTATAGATGGGTCATGCTACTCGTGACTATAGCTACATTGATGATAACTATGTGAGTCAACAAAAGACTTAAGCATTCAGAGTCAAATACTTGTAACATTAAACCAAACCCATAGAGTCACATACAATCCATTATAAAATCTCATTCCATCCCTATACCATCCAACAAACTCGTTGACTTGTTAAACATCATAACTTAAGTTTGCTTAACAATTTCCAATGAACTAATGTACATCTCAAAATCTCAAGTGCACTAGTTCCAAATTTTAAAACATAAAGACATGAGAAGAGACAAACTGTCCAACAAAACAACCCTCTACATTTCTTTTTTAGCATTGTTTAAAGCATAACAGTTCTCTTTAGATTATTAATCTGATTTTGAAGGAAAGAGTCTCTACATAAAAATGGACCAAATACCTCCGATTACTGTGAATGTAAACCATAAGACATCAAATTTTTGAAACATGTTCCATGTGTAAATTCTTATGCTGAGAGCCTTGACATTCACTAGTCGACCTTGGGTGATCACCCTATTTGGAAGTACATTGGAGGAGGGCAACAAACTAGTTCAATGTTTTTCTCTCTCTTGCTTCTTGCTCCCACCTTTCAAACTACATACCTCCAAAACTAGAGTGCTATGATCTGCTCATCGATCAAAAACTGAAAATCAATCCTGATGCTATCTCCCAAATGAGGATATGAAAAATGCAATATAGTTTTTTGGGAAAAAGAAACATGCAAAGAAGAACATCATGCCATCTGATCAACCTGCAGACTAATACATATAGACATTAATATGCAGTCTCTCCCCTCCCTCCACCTCCACCTCCTTGCCCATTCCACACCTCCCTCTGCCTCGCCCCCTCCCTATGCCTCCACCTCCTTCCCCCCTCCCTCTGCCTCCCCCCTCCCTCGGCCACCCTGCTCTCTCCAGCCCCACCCTCCCTCTTCCTACCTCCTCTATGCCAAAGGCCACCCTACTCCCTCCTTCTCGCCTCTCTGCGGGTACATACCCTATGGTAATGAATGGTCGAAGTGGGTTCTCTTTCCACTCACGAATCTCATCCGGAGTCATGACTGGTGTATCATCATCTGTGTGATAAGAATAACTCCATGATGGAGGCAGCAGTCTGGTGCTCTATGCAAGAGGCTTACCCATGTACCGTGAGAGTGTCTACCCATGAGAACACTATAAAGGAGCTGCCACTGGGGCGCTTACGCTAAACTGTCAGAACCAAGTCATGTGAGAACTGATGTGTGCCAAGGATCAAGTCTGTAGTAGAATGATGACAACTACGTGTCGAGCATAGCCAAGAGTCTATACAAGGCTGATGTATATGTATGAAAACCAATGCCAAAAATAGTCAACGAATGTGACTGTACATGGGTGGCATGTGTGTGTGCAAAGGTGCAACAACCTCAATCCAAGAGGAAGATCAATGCCAAGTTTCACAATGAGGTGCTAAAGTGCCAAATTCCAAGAATACTAAGCTGGTGTCAAATGTGTGAATGTGTACATCGATGATAGATCTGATGGGACTGACGCCGATGGGAACTAATCAGGTAATGTGGCAATGGCTGACTTGGCTTTGTGGAGTTGGATCTCCTCTATGGCCAATGCTAGTCTACAACTAGACTACACGTCGAATCGCAAAATGCAGCAAATGAATTTTATCTTGATTCATTTTAAGTGCTGGGTACGCTACAAAGGATCAAGTGGTGGTTCCAATGATGAGGTTTTGATGATGCTGACGTGTGAAAAGCATTGCCACACCCACAAAGCCTATACCAGTAGTTACATAAGAATCTATTGAACCTCCAAGCAATGAAGAAAAAGCCTATACTAGTAGTTACACAAGGACCTGCTAAACCTCCAAGCAATGAAGACATCGTGGCTATTCTACTACCCCCATATTCTGAATTTACACCAATACAGAAGAAATAAAAGAGCCATCTAGCTTCAAAAAGGAAGAAATATTTTCCACAATGGAGGTACCAAGTCTCATGAGGAGCAAGGTGGCCACAACCATTCATATAGAATCTACCCAATTTTCATTAGGGTACATGGGTCTTATCTTAACATTCATCAATTGGGGTCCGAGTCATTCATGTCCATGTATGGACCATAGGGTTTTAGGTCAAAGGGTAAGTATGTGTCATCTGGCAATGTCCAAGTATTTCCAAAAAAGAGTCTCAACTTCAATCAAGCTATGCACAAATGCTAAATTTTGCATACTTGGTCAATAGGCATAGCCCTGGATCACCATATGTTGTCTTGTCAATTCCATTGAAGAACATGTGCTTAGGTCACAAGAAAGGTGTCAAGTCCAAATATGGTGTTATGGGGTTTCAAAATCAGGTTTAGTCCATCGTATAAGTCTTATTTAGTGTGTGGATCCAACGAGTGCATTTATGTCCTAACAGTCTTGAAAACCAACTCCAACAATACTTTAGAGGATAAGGTCACATCTAGTCAAGGTAAAGCATGTCATGATTGGGGTATCTGGCTAGAGTTTTGTTGTGTTATCTCGACATGAAAGTAGTATCTCAGCTCATGCAAAACTTTAATGCCAACACCGACAAGAATTGCATTAGGACTCCAACAACAATGAAGTAAGAATGACTCTCAACATTAATGAAGTTCATTCTAGTGGATTGGTAGGTTTAGATTATGAAGGCACTATATCTCAACCACCAAGTCTCATTCTGAGTCGAGATCTAGGTATTTAGAAGTGGATTTCAAGTTAGAATGGCCTCACTACCATATATCAATTCTAGGCTTGATCTTGTATTGAGTGCTACTAAGCCTATCCACGTACTTTAGTTTTGCCTTATTAGGATCAAAATAGGTCACACATAGTTGAGACTTGCTATCTCTCAAAGAGTGTCGTGCCTTGAGTCGAAGCAAGTAAAGGAGCCTATGTTCTAAGTCTGCAGCTCTACAACTATTTGTATTTTGAGGGTTACATTGAGTAATACAAGTCTGTTTGTGTTTATCAATTGTTACTTCTTGCAACCTCTATGCAACTCTTGTACTTCTCAATATATATGCTCATTCACCTATCTCCATATGATTTTTCTAGTAGCACAAACCCCCATTTAGTGTTTCTTTTGATGTCTAATTTTGCATCCTGAGCATTGTCTAGGTAAGGTTTGTCGAGCAACCCAAGGAGTGAAAAAGAGAGCATCTTCTTGACCATCACTAATCACTCACATTAAGAAATTTCACACATTCTTCACTAGTCAACCGACGGGTGATAAAAATTCTATCAACATTTCTACTTTTGTAGTTGACACTACACTATTTGATTGCTCTCCATCTCCATCTATGTTTTGTACAATGTCTTCTCAACAACATTTGGTTTTAGAGTGGTTTGTCCTTGGCTTCTTGCCAACATTTGGGGTCTTGTATTACTACATATCTAACTTCAATATTTACCATAGTTGCACCTCATCTAAGTTTGTGGTGTTGGTAGACATCAAATTGTTGTATGTATAACCTAGATACACAAAGAAGTTTATAGTGTGGATGACTCTTAAATCCTAGGGGGTATGAGTCATGACCCTAACATATTTTATCATTTCAATTGTTTGGTATGACTTGAATGATTCGAGTCATTTGAGCCATCTGGAAAATTTTTGAAATTATTTTTTGAGCTTTTTTTAAATTACAAAAATTGTTGAAATCATTCAAGATGTTTCAAGTTGTCTTTTAAAAAAATTCCCACGTTAAACAATTCATTATAAGTGGCAACCCACAAATACGCCACACCACAATGGTGATGACTTTGTCCAAGAAGTACCATATGTAGAGCAATTCCAAACTAAAGTACTACAAGAACTGTCTTGGAGAACAAGCTCCTACCATAGTAAAATTGGCCTAACATGGACTAGGTGACAACGTAGATTGATAAAAAATAGCTTGCAACTAGAATAAATAACAAGTTGCAACTAAAATAGCTTGCAACTAGAATAAATCACAAGAAATACAGCCTATTATGAGAAAAAAATGTCCCCTCCTCATGTTGAGCAACAAACCAAACAAACCAAGAATAGCACAAACAACAAGAATAGCACAAGAATGGTAGTAAGCTTGTGGAAGTGGTCAGCCACCTGAAACAAGTCTAAAACAATCCAAAGAAAATGGAATTGCTCTAGCATCTCCCAAATTGGCCAAGCTTGTGTATTTTGAGCATGGTGGTGCTACTCTTTATAGATGTACACATATTTTGAAGAACCTAGGGTTGGGGGCATGCCTAGACGTATTCCTTTTGAAAAAGGGCAAGGACTGCAAAACTACTTATCCTTATTGAAAGTAGTTAGTTTTGATGTAACAAAAGCTCTATGCATAGTGTATCACCTCCTTCATCAAGCCCATGTTTGTATTGCATGCAAGTTAGTGATTAAAATGGTACTTTGTACACATGGCATGCTCCTTTTTGCATACATTATTGAAGCGTACCTCTCTCTCTCTCTCTCTCTCTCTCTCTCTCTCTCTCTACATATATATATATTTATTTATATTTATATTTATTTATTTATTTATTTATTTATATATAAGCTTGGGGTTTTCAAGTCACATTAAACCCATATGATCAAGGCAACAACTAGTGCATAATTGCATAAAGGTGCCATCGCTCGCCTAAACTACCAAAAGTACTTAAAAAATTGCAACCACTCACTCAAAACTACAAATACTCACCTAGGTTCGCTTGCCCGAAATTGCAGCTACTCACCTAGGTTTGCTCACCTAAAATTTTCAATTTGTCGGAAGCTGTGTAATTCTAGGCAAGTGCAACGTAAAGAAGGTGACTATGTAATTCCTCACAAGCAAGACAAGATCATGCACGATGGCATGCAACTATCAAAGGGAATGCCCAATTCTAGACATCATCTTATGGAGTCTCTATGAGTATTTTGTATCTTGTTCATGAAATACAAATATGCTTTTGTTCTTTCTTGCACTTTCTTTCTATGAGAATGTCTATTGCCTTCCAAAGTTGTTTATTAATTTTGAGTGCATTAAAGTTAGTTAGTAAAACTTTCTAGAAGACATGCATCTTGTATCAAATTAATCTCTTCGTAGGAAGCTCAGGGGGTTCACTATGTATAAATCCTATATATCACATGCGTTCAAGGCCTATTTGTAAACTCCCTTATCTATAAACTTTTCATTAAAAAAATGTACCCTTTTTCGATACAAATCTGTAATTTTTTTCCAAAAATGTTTTCAATAATCCCTTTTGTAAACTAATTTTTAGAAATTTAAGAAATTAAAAATATCATTTTGTTGAACTCATGTGATGGGGTTACATATGATGAGTGACCCCCCCGAGGTAGGAAGGTGATAAGTATGAATACGCAAATATTTTAAATATATGGTTTATTTAAGAATAAGTCAATTTATACCTTGTAAGAAGCGACCCCAAGTGATGCAACATCACTTAGAGAGATACTACTCTAGCCTACACTTCTTGTGAGTAGGTCCTCTAGCTTCCTTTTTTAGCCTAAGAATCTGATGGTCCATAATCTCCCTTTCAATCAATATGGGTCTTTAACACTAGCAAGCTCTATAATAGCTAGATTGAATGGAGGATCGTTGAAACCCTAATTAGGGTTTCAATGCATTCAAACTTTCATTTAAATTTTGTAGCTTATTTTGATCCATAGGAAATGGGCGAAGGTCTAGAGGCCCCCTTTATGCACCAACCATGGTCATGTGGCTCCTATCATATCCATGATTCCAGTCCTCAAAATACATTGAGAAAATATAAAACCATATTTACCCTAACCAAGGTTTTGATGCATTTAAAACCGTAATCAGGATTTTGATGCATCAAAGTTTTATTCAAATTTTTAGTTTATTTTTATCCATAGTATCCATGACGGTGCAATAACATGCACTATGAATTTCATGGAAAAATTTGCCCCCAACCACCGTTAATGCATATAGAGGCACTTTCTGCAAAAAGTGGCCTGTAGACGTACCCTAACAAATGAAGAGTTTGGAGGAAATTTTTTGCATGATGTCTACAGAGGTGAATATTGGAACCTCTTGCAAACCTTGGGTTCTAAGAAACTTCAAAATATAATAATTGTAAATTTTTCCTAAAGATACTAGTAAATGCAATGAAACGTGAGATACTAGCTTCATTGGTGTAGTGCCTTTTTAGCTTCATCTCTAATGACATCATTTGGTGCATTGAAGTGATGAAATCCTTCCCTAATAGATCTCAGCTACCTTGCATTGAGGTGTCAGCTTCCTCTAATCTTGGATTGAATAGAGAAGGATTGCAATTCCTTGTCAAATATCTGGTACTCTATAGTGGCATCTTCAATAGCTTGTTGAGTTCCCACGATCATCTCCATGCCAGTGAGGCTAGTGTCATCAAATCATGTAATCTCATTTACCTTTAGACTAGTGTCTTTGATTCCAAATTCCATGATATCCATCGATACACCTTTTCTCATCTGATAGAGGGTGTCACCCTTGATAGAGGGTGTCACCCTCTCATAGGCCAATACCCTTGAGAACATCTAGTAAGGCGAGATATTGCTCACCATCTATTTTAATGGGGTCATGTGATGTCAAGTTTTGCTACAATAATGGGATCATAGGAGGAAGAAGGATGAGCATGGTTTGGGTATATTGAGCTGATTCTTTGACCCTCAATCCTCTCTGAGCATCAATAGCTAGTAGTCTATTGAATCGATGTCTAGGTACCAATCACGTGAAGCAGTTGTAGAATGAGCCTCCCTCAAGATCCTCATTGCATCCGTCCTCAATTTATGAGGATAGTATGACTATAGTGAGGGTTTCATCTCTCTCTCTCTCTCAACCAAAGAGGGAGAGTGGAATAAAAGGTGCTAGACCTTAAAAACCTTAAAACCTACCTTTATTTGTTTTAAACAATTGCATGCTAGAATCATTTTGGAGCTAGCTTGCACATGCACAAATGTTGTTCTAGCCAGATGTTTGGTTTTCGTCCCATTGTATGGTATAATGCAAGTCATTTTTTTTATTTTGAGCATTCAGGATAAAGGTGTGCTCTTTATCTCTATTATATTCTATCACCAAATGTACTTCAAAAGGTAGTATATTTACAGAGTGTCCAAAAGACTACAGAGGAAGTAGATTGTTTAGGTGAATTTTTTCCAAAGCAACCACAATTTTAGCAAGCAATCACCAAATGTAGGTATTACACAATAATGACATATATTAATAGAGGACCCTACAAGATGGTGATATTAAAGACCCTTGTCCTCCATCAAAATATTATACTTTGCATCAAAAAACATATTCCACTAATTAAATTGAAATTATGCCAACTATTGCTACTTTTATTCAACCAAATCCTTATTTTGGGCTCAAATTTTTCAACCAATCCTTTAACAGTGACAACAATATTAAGGTGCATTCAGAAACTTACCACCAATTCTTAGCCATACTACATATTTTAGGCTCAATTTTTTCAACCCGTCCTTCAATAGTGACTACAACATTAACGTGCATTGAGAAAGTTGCCACCAATTCTTAGTCAAACTACCTAGTGTAAGCAAGTTGTGGTCTGGTGGAATCCGGTCTACTATGAAATTCTCCTACATTCTACAGCCACAACTCAACCACACCAAATGGATTGACCAATAATAGTATGGGTTCATTGAAAGTAAATTTTAAGAATCCAAAACAAACAATAATGCATGTCTTCCAAGCTATGTCCACCCTAGCATTGGGTAACAAAGCAATATGCTCCAACAAACATTAATATTATCCCAATTGGCTATGCCCCACATCTAAAATCTTGGAAAATATATGATCTAATATTAGAAGTTCACTCGCCCAATTTGCTTCTAGATCCAAAGGACATGAACAAGTCAAGCCATAATTGGCTTTATAACCCATGCCCCACATATAACGTTTTGAAAAATAAATGATCTAAGATTAGACGATCACTCTCCCATTTTGCTTACAAGTGCAAAGCACACGAACAAGTCAAGTCTAAAGCCAGAATTAGATGCAAGAAATATTATTCAAATGACAAAGTCTGCTAAACTTGGGTGCAGCCACAAGTTCTCTCATTTCAAAGAGATGCCATTGACGACAAATTTGACTTGTGTAAAAACAATCTTCTATGGATGAGGGCGACAGTTAGATGAAGAGCATGATCCTAATTCAAGGAAGCATGTTCAAGAGTGCCAATACGTAGCCAATTGCAAGACCTCAAAAGAGAGAGAACTCAAGAAAGGAAGGAGGATTAACAAAGGAAAGATTCCATCCCATTTGTCAATTGGATTCGTTCATTGTGCCAAGGTGCCTTGTCATTCATTTACATCCCAATCAAAGGCTTGGAGGGTTGTAGTTGATTTAATAAAAAATGCTTGGAGCAATACCACTAGTATGGAGTCAATGTGCTAAGATGGTCCCTTTGAGCACAAAGGAGAGTATAGCACTTACATATGCTCCTTATTGTTTCAAAAGGAAGCATTCCACTCTCACCTAATAAGCAACCCATATTTGTTTCTTTTATGGCGTCAATTTTGTTAGACCTTTGTTGCATACCTATCTAACACTTGCTTGACGAGTTAAAAAGTTTCCAAGATCAAGGAGCCACAGATACTCCTAGCACTTGTAGGCTCATTACTTGTCAATCAAAAGCCATTCTCTAGTCAAACCACTTTAAAGGGTGATCTCTTGTATCTCCTTTAGTTCCTTGGTCATAGGCTAGCCATCAATCCTAATGGCTTTTCCAATAAGTCTCAATTGTTTTACACAAAATTGTGGGATATTCTTCAAGAAATCACCATATACGTACATTTCTTTGATTTTTGAAGTGTGTTCTTCCATCCCTACAATTGCAATTCAAAGAGTATTGTGAAAGCAAGCATAGTCATGCATCCATTTCCTAGCATAGAGCAATATGGGCTGAGACAAAAGTGAGAGCCTTTTAATGGAATCATGAAGACACAATGTCCTCAAGTGGGTGTAGGTTTTCCTTAATAAAAATACTTATTTTCAATGGCAAGGGGATTCAAAGCCAATGAAAAAAATTTACCATGTTAAATACCATATTTCAAAACTTAGAACCATTCTTTGTACCCGTCACACTCAATTTTGTAAGTAGTAATCATTAACTCTCATTTTTTATGCACATGAAAAGATCTCTTTTGAGATGCAAGTACATTACCACAATCTAAAAAATTCACTTTTCAAATGTCTAACGAGCGCCTTAGAAATCGTGTACATAATGGACTATGCATATGTAAATAAACAAAGAAGAATCATGAAAATTTTGAGTCAAAGTAAAATTCAAATCCATGGACCCGTCAAACAATACCTATGCTTTCCGATTCAGAACACCAAATCCAAATATAAGGTCGAGCGTTGTTAAGAGTTCTTGGGCCATAAGCTGATACGTATCACTACATAGAGTCCACGATTTTATAAACTAATCTAAAGTTTTGAGATACGTGTCCCCCCAAAAAGAGTGCAGACAACATCAAAAAACTCTTTAAAATGGAAAAACAAACACTCAAAACTGTCGTGGACTGTCACAATGACTGCAAGGATTAAGACATTTGAGACGACTCTAGAAACAATCCATTTACTGCAAAGCATTGTGTGAGGCATCCTAACTCTGGTAATACATGGAACATGCCAACCAATTCCATAGAGAAAAGTCCAGCTCAAATGCCCTTTGACATCACTCCAAAACAATTCCTCTTGGCATGTCTAGATGCTCGGTCTTCCATGTTCATTCAAGTGCAATTACTATGACTACACTAGTTCACACATTACATTTTTTATGTACTTTAACATACAACAAAGCATCAGTGATCAAGTGGGTTGCATGCCTATGACAAAAAAAGTGATATAGTCGGTTGCATCAAAGACCACAAGTACTCACATCATAATACTACATTAAATACAAGTTCTGCACTTCAAATTTCATGTCCCTAGAAATCCAGCATTTAAATTGTTTTTCAGACCCTCACATCCAAACGTATATGAAATATTGATCTGTGTGTCTTAGGGAGGGCTTCTATGATACAATCAATGGCATATTGATTCTTCAAGTGCAGTCATTATGAAAACAAACCTCAAGGTATTTTGAAGAATCCAAGAGAAGAAGATCATGATTAAAGCAATGAAGGTCAGTGTCCAAAACAATGAATATAAAAATGATTGTGGGAGCTTGGCCAATGCTCACTCTTAACGCATACACACCAAAAAAGACCATTCGCATCAACAAATGCTTCCACCCTGTCACATCCACCCTAAAACGTTCAACTGAATGGAAGAACAAGATCATCAACATGGTCCCATAATGTCTGCAGCTGCAAAGTTGTATGGATTCCAAAATAAGATCATGGCTAAAGATACTCTTAATCATGGCTGGTTTGTTAACTTAATAAGGACCTTCTTGGAGTTCAAAAACGATGCCTGAACCTTTACCAATCCAATACAAGTTATGGCTTTTCCTGTGTGCCAACATTGGACGCTTGGAAACAAAAGTATCAGTCATCAGCTTGAACTAGATGAAACTGGAAGAATGCAAGTCACAACTTTATCATGGAAGCAGCCCTTGTCTCTCTATGACCACAAGCCATAGAACCTGTGTTTCCTTGAACTTCTGTAGTGTCACATTTGAGAGAAAATAGATGGGCAAACCTGCAGTCAATATTGACTCCTTTTGGAGACACCAGTTTTGCTTGCATCATTTCCATTGACTCTCTTCGAGTATACTAACTTTATGAGAGCATCTGTAGGGAAGAACAGACCAACAATGTGACTCGGGCCGCTCAACTTAAAGCACATTCCTGTTCTGTAAGCCTTGCTAATTATCAGTCATAAAAGGATCAATATCGCCTATATCAGCAACCATAGGTTGCAATGCTGACGAGTCTTCATCAGGAGGAGAAAAGAATGTAGGAAATGGTGTTATGGACACATCTGGCCTTTTATGGAAGGAATCCTTCACAAATACAAAATTTCCTTTGTGCCCTGGTACCTGTCCACATTGCAAACTTATGGTTAAACGGTTTTATTGTTTTTTGTGTTATACTTACCCACAAGCTCACCATCACCGTTAAAACTGTCCACACACCCACCTAGCATGAATGAGGAGAGAGTAAGCCAAACTATCCTGAGAACACAGGAGGATTAATAACCCCCACCAACCCTGCCAGAGAGTACAAGGAGCTTGGCTATCTCAAGGAACGGTAGTATACCCTCTCCTGGGAGGCCTACATTCATGTTAACTTACCATCTAATCACATTTGCAAGTTCAGGCCCCAAGGGTTTTACAGCAAATACCTGCCCTCGAACCCACATCAAATTTCTGGCGGGATCGATCTTGTAAACGAAGACACTCTTTACAGTCCTGCGTTTACCTCCCATGCGCCCTGCCATCTTTTTCCCTTTGAACACCTGTAGTAACATAGTTCATGAAGAGACTGCAGTAAATTCCCTAGACAAATGCAAGAATAATAATTCGAAAGAGCCAATAGAAAGCATAAATGATATCAGTCAGCAGTGAAGCGAGCCGTGGGAGAGACCATCTTCAAAGCAAGGCACCTTCATACCTTCCCTGGATCCTGGCGACCTCCAGTTGAACCCAAACTTCGATGTGAAAGTGAAGCCCCATGAGAGGCAGGCATTCCAGAAAATCCCCATCTCTTCATAGCTCCCTGTTTAAGAGACACACATTAATGCTGGGGCATAAGGAGCACCAAAATACAAGAAAATAGGCAAACAAAGACAAGATAGGGCCTAAAGAAATTCATATATAAAAACACAGGTTTAAATCACAAGCTCAGCAACATAAGCACAAACAAAACATGCCACTTCATCACAGTCGACTCACACCACCCAGATACTTCAAATAATAAAACTTCATGTGCATAGCAAGGACTACATGATGAGCACTCAAAGACAATGCGGGTCACGTGCAAGAGAATTTATACATGCGTGTCCAGTTTTACTTTAGCAAAATGTAACCAGCAGGCTGAGTCTGTATCACTTCTCCAAGAATGGTGGACCAAGGCAATTACTGATAGGCTTTAGCCATAAAGTCAACCTTACTACTTATTTTTGCCCCCTATGGTTATCCCTCAAAGTGATGCCTGATCACTTCAATTGTACTTACTCCTGCCCTCTTTGCTACTGCAATAATACAAGCTCACTTTTCGCTTCCTAGCTTCGTTTTCTGCTCCATTGCTTCCACACAAAGCCTTCATTGGTATCAGAACGGTGTCATGATCCTGCTACAAGCTTCCCCCTGCATCTACAGCCCCCGACTGCAGCTCCACAAGGTCTTCCCTGTTGCAGACTGATCACCATTGCTGCTGGTGCTGGTTACAGCAAATACAGACACTTTTTGCACACTGCAGCCTCTCTGGTGTACTCTTCCACTGTGCAGTCTTGCTGTTGCAGCCTTTCCAGCCCTGCTGTTGCAGTCATTGTCCTTGGAGCAGATCTTCTCTTTGCTGGAGCAGCTTCCATGTGCTGAAGTGCTGTCGCATCCTGCAGCCACATCAGTCGTACTTTGCAGACAGTTGTTCCCAAGCTAATCGACTTAAACGGAGCCTTGCTGCATGTTTTGACAGTAAACAATCACAAAAGGCGCGCAGTTTTTAACAGGTGAAGAACTTCTCTGTTTGCACTGTCCGTACAGACTATCTGTCAGGAGCACCTGACAGTGCCCTGCATTCTGTTCACTGCAGACTGCTGCAGTCGTTTGTCAGCTTAGAGGTTCTGCAAAGGAGCTTTGTGGAAGTCCATTCTTGCAGGAGTTTATTGCTTCAGAATGAAGCTACAATTGATTTTCTGAGGGAGATTGCATGCATTTGCTGCATTTTTTTGTGCAGTTCATTTCTGCAGAGTATTTGGGCCTGCTTCACCCTATGTACTGGTACACTTTGACCTTGCAAATTGAGGCTCTGGTTTCCTTTGCTTTGCAGTAGGCCCACGTGTGTTTGCACGTCATCTCATTTAGCCATTGACCTTGTGTGGTCAGAATCAGACATTTGCACTTGCCTTAGTGCTGTCGTTTGATTCAATCAGTTTTCTTTGGGTTCTTTGCATTTGTGTTCCTTTATCTGTCATTTGATTCAATCAGTTTTCTTTGGGTTCTTTGCATTTGTGTGCCTTTATCTGCAATGGCAAACAATCTTTGGCATGCTTGCTGCTGAAGAAAATTTTGATGACGCCAACTACTCCACATGGTCATACATGATGTGTAATGTGTTGGTGCCCAAGAAATTGTAAAACATCATTGTAGGTTTTCAGGTGAGACCTCTGTCCAAGCAATTGCGGCCACTGCACCCGCCACTACTTGGTGGTAGTAATGTTGTTCACTCGTCATCATCTGCCACTGCTGCCCCCAGAAAATTGTGTCGATGTCATTGAGTGGACAACCTAATTCATATCAAGGGTTTGCTATCACATCGCAGTTGGTGACCATATGCAATCCCAACCATTACAACTTTGATCAATTATTGCAGCAGGAGCAAAGCCATGCCAATCATAATGCCTACACCTTAGGTGATCACACTTTTGCTACCTATCATAAGGGTAATGCAAAAACAGC
Organism: Dipteris shenzhenensis; assembly: GCF_047967505.1. Classification (NCBI taxonomy): domain Eukaryota; kingdom Viridiplantae; phylum Streptophyta; class Polypodiopsida; order Gleicheniales; family Dipteridaceae; genus Dipteris; species Dipteris shenzhenensis. The sequence goes on from NC_141610.1 coordinate 17,419,351, forward strand.
AAAGCCTAGTTCAAATCTGCAAAAAAGAAAAACAAGAGATAATATTATTGCAGGAAATCAGGTCATGATATCTCTCAAGTGCCGAAAGCACATAGAATCAAAAAATTAGTAGCCTTGCAGTTAGTGATGCTCCATCTTCTCACTCATGAGAAGGATGAATCAGCCAATGTTGCTCACCATGCCTTGGTTACATGCAATGATGTGTATGGGCCAATGCGGACAGCATCTATTGTGTAACACCCTTCTCTTGGCTCTTCTCCTACGTTAGTACAGTCACGGGCGATGGCACTCCAATTTTCCTCCCAGCCAATTCTCAGGGACTTGATGCGCGATCATTCATAATATCCATCGTTAATTCCTTCATCCTTATCCCTGAGACCCACAATTCCCTAGATAGTTCCTGGCCACATGTCTTCATTTTAGGCCCTTACTTAGATGCAACCTTTTTCACCCCTCTCTTGGAATTCCTTTAAAAACAATTGCCCCTTGGCAATTTGCACATTTAGATGCACCTAGGCCCTAGCCCTATTAGAACTACCTAGTCAATGCCATTACGCCCTCACCTAGGACCTTGGCAGTTACTTCTCTTGACCATTTAATTACGCACATTAACTATTACAAAAGTTGGTCATCTAAGAGAAAATGCCCACCGATCTATCCGAGGTCATGCTATCTCGGCTAGAGCATAACATTCCTTCCCTCTTCAAGCATCAGCGTCCTCGATGATGAAATCTGGGAATGCTCTCCGTAACTGGTATACAGATTCCCAGGTAGCTTCCGATAGAGGCTGACCATGCCATGCAACCAACACCGTGGGTATCTTCCGATTTCGTATCTGCATTGTTCCTCGGTCCAGGATCCTTGTTGGTTTGCGCCTTGCAATATCCTCTATCTCCTGAAACAAAACCACACCTTCGATTAGTGAGTCACCTGTATGCAAAAATTTCTTTAAGCGCGAAACATGAAAAACCGGGTGCACCTTACACCCCTGTGGCAATTCTAATTTATAGGCTACACTGCCTATTCTCTTTAGAATTAACCACGGCCCACAGTATCGAGGTGATAACTTAGCACACTCTCCTGAAGTCAACGACTTCAAGTGCGAAGGAATTCTGAGAAAAACTTTTTCTCCTTCTTCAAATACTTTTATAGACCGATTTTCATCCGCATACACCTTGGCTCTATCCATAGCCTGGCGGATATTAGCTCTCGCAAGCGCTAACATCTCCCGCATCTGAACTACAAAGTTCGCAGCACTAGGCACTTTCTGAGGTACTCCAACTATAGTTGGATTGGCTGGCCTATAACCATAGTTCAGCTCAAACGGACTGAACCCGGTAGATGAATGTTTCCTATCATTGTAGGCAAACTCCAACAATGGCAACCACTTGTCCTATGTATGTTGCCTCAATGACACATATGCCCTCAGCATATCCTCTAAAGTCTGGTTGACTCTCTCCGTCTGACCATCCGTCTCAGGATGATCCCCACTACTCATTCCCAACTCAGTCCTTAGTGTCTCAAATACCGCTGTCCAAAAGTGACCGGTAAATCTAACATCTCTATCTGACACTATGGATCTAGGCAACCCATGCAGACGAAATATATGTCTAATAAACAAATCCGCCACTTGCGGGGCACTAACAGACTCTCTAGTCGGAATGAAGTGAGCCATCTTGGTTAGACGATCAACCACCATAAGGATAGAATTATACCCTCCTTGTGTTGCAGGTAACCCTACAATAAAATCCATGGAAATGCTCTCCCACTTACTTAGTGGTATTTCCAAGGGCTGTAAAAGTCCGGGTGGCTTCACCCGCTCGGCCTTACTTACCTGACACGAGAAACACCGTGTCACATATTCATGAATATGCTTTTTCATCTTTGGCCAAAAGAAATCTCGCTTCACGAGATCATATGTCTTCTCGACTCCTGGATGTCCCGCACACGGGCTATCATGGCACTGTCGAATGACTCTCTGCCTGAGATCATTCTGACCAGGTACTACAACCTTGCCATTTCTAACTAGCATACCATCCCTTAAGGTATATCTTGCATACGTTTGGCCTTTTCTGGATGCCAGGTCATCCTTTTCATTTTCCCCGGGTTTTAACACATGAGCTTTAGGCCATAAGCTCTGGACAAACTCGTCCACCTTTTGAGTTTCTCTGATCTCGGTCATTAGAGCACTCTCTAATACCGTGAAACTCAGGTTATGCATAATGCGAGACAACGCATCAGCAACCTTATTGTCTTTTCCTCTTCGGTACCGAATCGTTAGATTAAACTCCTGCATGAGCTCTGCCCACCTAGCTTGGCGGCCCCTCAAGTCAGGCTATTTACAAAAATGTTTCAGAGTATCATGATCTACATCCACATAAAACTCTGAACCATACAGATAATGTCTCCATGTTTTCAAAGCATGGATAACAGCATACAACTCCAATTCATGAGTTGGCCAATTCCTTTGAGAGGGAGAAAGCTTCTTGCTTTCAAAGGCTACTGGCCTTCCCTCTTGAAGGAGGACTGCTCCTACCGCAATGCCACTTGCATCGGTTTTCAGGAACAACGGTTTCTGGGGATCAACTATTTTTAACACCGGTCCTGAGACCACAGCTTGTTTTATGGTGTTAAAACTTTCCTGTTGATTCTGTCCTCAAACAAAAGGTACTTTATCTGAGGTCAGATCAGTCAACGGCGATACTATTCCGGAATATCCTTTGATATGCCTTCTATAAAACTGGACAAATCCCAAGAATGATCGCAACGCGGTCAGACTCTGAGGGATTGGCCAAGTTAGTATCGCAGCCACTTTCTTCGGATCCATTTCTACCCCCTGTGGAGTAATTATGAACCCCAAATACTCAAGCCTAACCATACACAGTATAGTTTTCTTTTTATTCACGTAAAGACTGGCTTTCCTCAAAGTACTGAACACTATCCTTAAGTGTTCATGATGCTCAGTAACACTTTTACTGAATATTAGGATATCGTCAATAAAATGTACTACGAACTTTCCGATATACGGACGTAGTAAATCATTCATAAGCATGACGAAGGTCGCTGGAGCATTGGTAAGTCCGAAGGGCATTACCAAAAACTCATAATGACCAAACCTGCTTCTAAAAGCGGTTTTATGCACATCCTCGGCTCTAATCCGGATCTGATGATAGCCGCACTTAAGATCTATCTTGCTGAAAATCACGGCTCCATGTAATGCATCTAGCAAATCATCAATCCGAGCCATCGGATACCTGTGCTTAACAGTGATATTATTCAATGCTCTGTAATCTATACAGAGGCGAAACGTATCATCCTTTTTTCTCTTTAATATCACTGGCGAAGTAAAAGGTGAGAAACTTGGTTGAATCTGCCCCAACTTGAGGTATTCTTCCAGTTGCCTACGCACCTCCGCTTCTTCAGCAAAACTCATTCTATAGGGAGGTCTATTTACAGGTTCTGCCCCCGGGATTAGTTCAATCTTATGCTGAACTTTCCGCTCTAGAGGTAACCCATAAGGTAGTTCATCCCTAAAACATTCAGAGAACTCCTCTGTTATAAGATTAGCCAGCTTGGCCATCTCACCACTTTGCGTAACATCAGTGCTAGCCGAAGAATCATTCACCGACTCTACCGATGCTGTGCAAAGGAATAAAAACTCTACTCGAGCCTTTCTGATTTCCATCACGGAAACCAACGGTCCCTGAGGTATATCTCTTTCACCTCGCAAGACATAAAGCACATCATTCATCTTGAATTGATATACCTGCTTTTTCCAATCAATGGCTGGATTCTTCCTAGAATGCCACGCCATTCCCAGGGCTATATCTGCATGGGCAAGCTTGGTCATTTCAAAATCAAGCTTCTCAGCATAGTCCTGAATCCGAAGCTCCAACTGGGTAACCCTTTGGTCCCATACTTCAGTTGAACTTCCATCTGCCATCCTGACTGTATACGCATAGTCAGATGGACTTGTCTTTAATTTCAGCCTCTTCACGAGCTTGGAGTTAATCACATTGTGAGTTGACGCTGAGTCAAACAACACAATGACATCATGACTGGCCACTTGCCCTTTCATTTTAATTAACTCCGTATCATTAAAGGCCGTATACCCCGTTGCTGCGGGCTTAGATAGGATGTTATCAGGTGCACTCGTCACTAACTTAGCAACAGATACACATAACAAACAAGGTACTAACCTCTGAGAAGGTCCCGCCAATTGCATCTGCATATGTTCCGCACTGGGACTCTCCTGCATTTCTACGTCGCATTCAGATATTATCATATTAGCCGTGCGACGATCTTTATTCAGTGGACAATCCTTCCACTGATGTCGCTGAAGGCAGCCGAAGCACAATCCTTCTTTTCTAGCTTTCTCTTTTTGTTCAGGGGTCAACGAGGACTTTGACCAAGCCCGGGCTGCCATTGGAGTTATTTTCCTTTTCACCCCAACGGTGGTACTTGTTTTTACTGGTCCCTCAACCGGCTTCACCTGCTTGGTTTAGCCACTTGGCTGCGAGACACTTGTCTTTGAAACCCATTTCCTCTCAAATCCCCCTTTCCTCGGGTGCTCATACTGAGTCCCTGCCTGCACAAATCCACCAGATCTGCCTCTGGCATCCTCATAGTTCAAGGCTACTGCTATAGATTCATCTAGTGTAGTCACATATTTAGCCCGAACTTCCATTTTGATCTTGTCGTTCAGTCCATAGATATAGTCTTTTAACTGAACCGACATAGGGAGAGGGTCTGTTATTTTCATGACACATTCCCTGAATTTGTCAGTGTACTCTGCCACTGACAAGCTCCTCTGACGAAGATTTCTATAAGCATCCCAAGCTCGGGATTCTTCATCAGGTGGGAGAAAGTGTTTCTTGAATTCAGTTTTGAACCCTTCCCAGGTGGTTGGAGCAACTTGATCCTTCTGTTGCTTTATCCACCATCTGTCCGCTGCCTCAATAAACAGGTGTGTGGCCTCGCGGATTTTCTTTAGATCGGATCTAATCTCACAAATGGCGAAGGCTTCTTCCCACTTGTGCAACCAAACCTCGATCACATCAGAGCTGCGCTCGGTCATCCGACCAGCGTACTTCTCCGGTCTATAATTAGCGATATTAGACACTTTGACCCTTGCGCGCTCTAAGGAATGTACACTGGGCTCTGGCTCTGCTGGAGCTTTGCCCTTATCAATCCTAGACGGTCTAGCCGACAAGGCTTGCACCATCTCCCTGATCTCATTTTGACCAGCATTCACTTGAAGCTGCTGGTTCATAATCTGCTGTAAAGCATCCTCTAATATCGAAATCCTACCAATCAAAGTAGGTGCTGCCTGATGTGACATCTGTTGTGTAGACTGTACTCTAGACTCGCTAGGATTTACCCTAGAACTCTGCCCTTCTGCCTCCATTTTGTTGAAAAGGATTTTTTTTTTTTCTTTTCTTTTCTTTTCTTGCGCGGAAACTCCAAAAGTACGGCACTTCAAAATCCCTTTCTGTACCGGAACAACTACTGCAGACTGAAAACTTGAAATATATATAATAAAGGGAAAGAGATGCCCCCTGGATATCCTCGAAGCTCGCAAAATGACTCTGCCTTATTAGATACACGGGTTGCAATCTTCACAAACTGAACGCCTTCAGAATTCCCAGTCCAAGTGCTGGCGACAGCCCCTTTGAAGCATTTTCATTACCAAGTGTCTTTTCTGTGGATATATCTTTCTTTGCAGATTGCTGCCGCTTCTGCTTTGGTATGGAAGTTCTTGTTGGAGTTTCTTCAGTCTTCCGTGCTGAATCTATACCTTTACCCCTTTGACCAAGAGCGATAAGGCTTTGCCAATATTCTGCACTCTTAACCCCAACATGAATCCGCTTCTTTAGTTGACCCAACGACCCCTTTCCGAAATGTGTCGACGTCCGCTTGAAACTAACGAAGTCACCCGTCACCACCTACCGTCCGTCGACGTAGCTCCTTCATAGACCACGGTGACCTTTGATTTCGATGCTCAGTTATGCGCGTCGCTCGCTCTTCCACGACCCATGTCTGCCTACTGATAACCAGCCATATTCCAAAGCGGAACAAACAGGGTCAGTACGTGACGGTCTTCACCAAACTTAAGCGTCACGATACCAAATTGTCACCACCCTTCGTCGTTCCCAATACTGATCTCGCTTAATTCTCTACTGCCGTCCCAGGATCGTCACTAACTGCGCTCTGATACCAAAATGTAACACCCTTCTCTTGGCTCTTCTCCTACGTTAGTACAATCACGGGCGATGGCACTCCAATTTTCCTCCCAGCCAATTCTCAGGGACTTGATGCGCGATCATTCATAATATCCATCGTTAATTCCTTCATCCTTATCCCTGAGACCCACAATTCCCTAGATAGTTCCTGGCCACATGTCTTCATTTTAGGCCCTTACTTAGATGCATCCTTTTTCACCCCTCTCTTGGAGTTCCTTTAAAAACAATTGCCCCTTGGCAATTTGCACATTTAGATTGTCATCCTGCTTCAACATGTATCCACTTGCTTGGTACTATTTCTTTTTGTTTTTCAATAGTATGCTTATTAAGAAATGAAATGTTTTCCTTCTGTTCAGTTACGGACAATGGGGACTAGGTCTAGCATTTGAGGGTGGACCCCCTTGCTTGGGGTTATGGGCATTAGTGACCCACAAGAGTGATGGCCTCTCTTTGAGAGGTACATCTAGAAACCACACCCCACCTGAGTACCCAAACATGGGACCAATCAAATGCACAGATTGCATACCGACCTAGGAACCATTCAAGAGAATGTTCCCTGAGCTTTGGGCATGGTTGTTAAGACACTCGTGTCTTATGGTAAGACACTTAAGACACTTAAGACACGTGTCTTACCTTAAGACACGTTTAGACACGCTCTAAATTTTTTTTATAAAATTAAAAAAACCCTACGTTTTGGACAATGGAACCTTAGACTTTGCATTTTCGTTTCGCCGTACAAGCCGTCCGGTTCCGTACGCTGTTTCGCCTCTCCCGCACAACTGCTGACGATTTGCCGTACAAACTTCACGTACGTACCGTACGGACTCGAGTCTCGACGTACACACGTGACACCCCGTACAAATCCGCCGTACATCGTACGGATCCGCCGTACACTGTACGGATTTACTGTAGTCTGTACGTTACCTTCTGCACCTGCTGGTTTGGGTGACGACCATCGACGTTGGAGGCTGGAGCTCAGCCTGCCTTCAGGTTCACATTGTACACACTGCATCGTTTGCTTCAGCCTTCTTTTAGCTTGTTATATAGTGCTGGCTCCACTCTGCATCTTGCTTTCTCCTTTCCCAAAAAATTGGGCCAATTATGGGCTGATTCTTGAAATCCCTAAGAAAGTTGGCCCTCTTCTGGGTTTGTTTCATATAAGAGCCTGCTAGAATAACAGTAAATTTAAAGGGGGCAAAGTATGGGCTGAAAGCCCTAATTAATTTGGCCTCCTTAGGGCTGCATAGATGATAGCACCTTATGCATTAGACTTGTCACTGCTTAATGCTTGAGCCTTCAAGCTTCTATTGCAGCTTGCTTCAAGCTTGGCATGTGCATTTCTCAACACAATTAGTCTATAGATTGCAGTTCACTTGCTTGTTCTACTTCTCCCAAAATTTATATTGAATTATGCTCGTGTGCATGCCAACATGACAGGTCGCAGGTCATAGCAGCAGAGAATTACAGCATAGCAACAGAGAATTACAGCATAGCAGGCTGCAGCAGAGATTTACCATGCCTAAACCTCCAAATCCACTTTGGGGGATCCATACCACTATGATTAACCCCGCTGTGGCAACGGGGTCAGGAAACAAAGAGTGGAAATGCAATTATTGTGGTGAGCCTTTTGTGAGCTCAGCGACACGTCTTATTCTCCATGTGTCTGGACTTGGTGGTAGGGGAATTGGTGGATGTACTTCTGTTCCTTTTGAGATTGCGCAGAAAGTTATCAGAGATCATCCAAAACTTTGTGGTGGACCTAGTACCATGCCTGCTGCCTTGCAAGATGAGGATTTGTTGGGGCCTGAGTCTCACACTATCAACCTTGATGATGCTATGGATAGTGACTCTAGTGCTATTGGTTCCTCTCATGCAAAGAAGAGGGCCAGGAAAGAGGGCATTGCTTTTGCTACATCCTCACAACCATCCACCACTATGGCTACTTCGAAAAAGCACCAGGGGACTTTATCAGGTGCATTGTCCACACAGTCTTGGCAAAAAGAGCGGCAGCGTTTGGCAGATATTGAAATTGGGAGGACTGTGATTGAATGCAATTTTGCTTTCAATGTCCTACAAACACCACAGTGGAAGAGGATGATCAAGGCAGTGGCAGCTGTGGGAGCTACAGATACATGGACAGGTGTGACATATGGTGCGATGAGGACATCTGTGTTGGAGGAGGAGATAGGCAGAATTAACAAAGCTCTTGATCCTATCAAGGAGGGATGGAAGAAATTTGGTTGTAGCATTCTGTCTGATGGTTGGAGTGATGTTAGGAGGAGGGGCATCATTAATATATTGGTATCCTCATGCCTTGGTACGTACTTTTTGAAAGCTGTTGATACAGGTCGAGGAGGTGCTAGCACTACAGGTGAAGTCATTTTTCAGCATATCCGAGCAGCTATCATTGAGATAGGGCCTGAGAATGTGGTCCAAGTTGTTACAGACAATGCAAGTAATTGTGTGAGGATGGGAGAGCTTGTGGAGGCAGAGTTTCCTTCCATTGTATGGACTCCTTGTGCTTCACATTGCCTAGACCTTCTCATGGAGGACATCGGTCGGCTCCCTTGGATTGCTAGTGTGATGCAGACTGCTAGTACCATTGCAGCCTTCTTTAAGAAGAAGCCCAAGGCCTTGGCCATATTCAGGGAGCATAGCAACTTGGAAATTGTCCGGCCATCGAAGACACGCTTTGCATACATGCACATTGTTTTGGAGCGCCTTCTTGCAGTGCATGCAGCTCTTCGACACACAGTGGTGTCTCGGATGTGGTTAGAGTGGCCTGACTCTACCAGGGCAGAGAGCATGACAGTACAGAGGATGTGCTTGGATCACTCACTTTGGACTGACATGGAGTCCATAGTGAAAGCTCTCCATCCTTTATTCGCTGTCTTGCGGGTGACTGATATGGAGGGAAGTACTCTTGGCTTGGTCCATCATTTCATGGAGCAGTTGCGTGTTTCGCTGAGTACATGTAGCTCCCTCGCACCTGAGAGGTAAGGTTGGTCTATGTCCATTATATTAATAAGTAATGAATCATCACTTATCATAAATCCATTATCAGTGACAAGTGTTTATTATAATTTACAAATTATGTTGATATGTAGATTGGAAGAAATAAGGTCTCTAGTGGATACGAGATGGCAGTTCATGTGTAGGCCCATCCATGGACTTGCAACACTTTTGCATCCACTGTTTAAGTCAGCTGATTTATTCAATAAGCCAGAGTTATTGGCGGATAGAGATGCCTACATAGGGAGGGTTTTTTCAGAGGATGAGCAATTGGAGCTGGACTTGGAGCTTTCTCAGTATCAGAATAGTGTGGGTGCTTCCTTCTCTAGACCCACGTCTAGAAGGAAAGAGATTTGTGTGAAGCCAATTGAGTGGTGGGAGACATATGGCTACTCCACTCCTCGAGTGCGGAAGTTGGCTCTCCGGATTTTATCTCAGGTGAGAGCTGAGACATATATCTTTGAAGTTTGGCATTTGCTATTCCTGGTTAGGTAAAGTTTAAACTGTAAATGTAGATGATGAGTGATCTTGATTCTCACTCCTTTAATCTCGATTTGTAAATACTAAATGCCAATCGGGATTTGGAACCAAATGGCAAAAGGAATGTGCAGCAGGAGCATGCGAGAGGAACTGGAGCTCCTACTCTTTGATCCATACGAAAATAAGGAACAAGTTAAGCACAAGGCAACTCGAGCGCTTAGTATACTGCCGTGCAAACTTGAGGCTTATAAGAAAGCTTAAAAACTTGGCAGGTCCAATGCAGGTAACATTGGTAGCTACTAGCTTGAGTCTATTGTAACATGTTCACAGTTCTATCATCTATGATTTCGATTTTAAATATATCTAGGAAATTGAAATCATAACAATGAACATTGAACATAATAACATATGCTTCATTGCTTCTAAATGTTGTTGCAGGTGGATCCTACAACCATTGACATAACCGAGTTGCCTACTTATGCTAGAGTTGAAGCTGATGAGGAGGAGATATATGCACAGCTACATAGAGAGCTAGAGACCATAGATAGACGAGTCACTCGTTCACGTCGTAGATCAGCAGCATCAGCCATTGCTATTCCAGCACAGAGGGACACATCAGAGGGCAGGGGTAGAGGCAGAGGCAGAGTCAGAGGCAGGAGTGGTGGAAGAGGAGCACGAGGTCGTGGTTGTGCCATCCGACGTGGCCATGGGAGAGCCGTGGCTATGGCCAGTACCTCGTCAGATACACCTATGCGGTCTGCCTTGGACGAGGAGGAGGGGGAGGATGAGGAGGAGGAGGAGGAGGATGAGGTGCCCGAGGAGCCACAGTATGATAGTGAGGGTAACACTATCACTGATGGTGACTTTGGATCCAGCAGTGGCACTGACCTAGCAGATTCAGAGTCCAGACTAGGATGAGTCTTGAGAGACTTGACTCTTGACTCAGATTCAGACTAGGATGAGTCTTGAGATTCAAAAGTTTTCCATTCAGTTATATGTATGAGGATTCAGATTTCATTCAAATTTCATGTGGCATTGGCCGAGTTATTTATGACATATGTTTAAACTTTATTGAAGACTATGATGATTGACTCTTAACTACATTGTACTTCTAAAATGTTAAAACTTAAAACTAGCAGCTAGTCATGCAGCATGCTACATTGCTACCAAGTTGTACTTATACATACTTATATTTTTAAATTTAATATTTATTTAATATTATTATAACTGGAAAACGTGTCTTACGTGTCTTATCTTTAAGACACTTTAGACACTCGTGTCTAAAGCGTGTCTAACGTGTCGTGTCTTAACGTGTCTTACAACTATGGCTTTGGGTGTGGGCCTGGCAGCATGCCAAGAGTAATGGAGATACAAGATAAGACGACAAACAAATGAGCTCAGTATGGCTCAGTTATGACCTTAGAGTACGTCAATAGATAGTCTAAGCTGTTAAGAACCCGTGGGTGCGATCAGAATTAAATTTTGACAACTTTGAAATTTTAGGGTTTTTGGGAGTGACGTGGCAGCTGACACGTGGCAGACTGCCACATGGAATCTGAGCTGGCAGGTCAGTCCACCTGTCCACACATGTGGCAGCATGCATGGCAAGTGGCAGGGCATGCAGGCCAAGTGTTTGGCCCCAAATCTGGTAGATCTAGGGCAAGTGGTGGGCTGTCCTCTTTGGGACTGCAGCCCACCAAAAATCTGGGACAAGTGTCCACCTTCCACTCTAGGTCTAGGGGGGAGCTGAGCCTATAAAAGAAGGCCTCTCCCCTTCATTCCTCACATGAAAATTTCGTCACTTTTCTTCTCCCTCCTTTTGGATGATGCAGCAGAACCTCTCCAGCTCCTTGGGTGCAGCCAGCTTCTCCCCAGGCCATTCTCTCACCTCAGCAGCACTTTCTCTCTCTACAACAGCACATTCTCTCTCTACAGTTCCAGCCCCTCCTCTCCAGAAATCTGCCCCCTCTCAGCTCTTCTGGAACAGCAGCAGCATCCTCTCTCCTTCACCTAGCCTGGAGCAGCCACAGCCCCTTTCTCTCTCCTGCTGCAGTCTTTCTCTCTCTTCTGCAGAATTTCTCTCTCTACTGTTCCAGCCCATTTCCCTTGCAGAAATCTGCCTTTCTGTGCACCTCTGGAATAGCAGCAGCTCCTCTCTTACATCTCCTCCCTTGGGATCAGCATTGGCACTCTCTCTCTACAGCTATCACTCCATAAAAGCTTTCTCTCTCTAGCCTACAGGCTGTTTTTCTAAGCTGTTCTCATTCCAGCCCCATTTTCCACACTCCCCTCACCCAAGGTAGCTTCAGAGGCATCAAGGACTTCATCTACAAAAGGGTCAAGTCACGAAGGGAGCCTGTATTGTCAAGTTTATCTCATTTACAGCACTATTTCATGTTGTTTCTACTATCTTTCTAGAAACTAGTGTTTGTCTCTAATGTTAGATGTAAGTGGTGATTGTTGCAGGCTTCTTCCTTGTGGATTGGGCAAGCCAAGAGCTGAAACCTGAGCTTGGAGTCCTCCTTTTTGTTGTCTACCTTGTACATATGCTTTTGAGTCTTGTATCTAGGTCCTAGGTTTTCACTGAGCTCATCAGTTTGGAAGGTGCATTGCACCTTGGTCTTGTATCTCCATTTTCAAGAATAAAGTGAGCCTGGATAAGGGGGGGGGCCCGTCTTGGCCCCTCAATCATATTGCATTCTCCAATGATATCACTTTGTGTTTAAGCTGTATAAGTCTTAATTCCAGCTTAATTGCAAACTCTTAAGTTCAAGTATATGCGTTTGGCAACTCGCAATCATCTCATTCAAATGCCTCTGCAAAATCCGTTGTTTGAATTGATAGAAAGCACCGAGTAGTTTACATTGGTATCAGAGCTTAGGCAGTGGTCCTGTACTCTGTGCTTTCTCTTGTTGAGTCTCTCCTTCATTGAGTTATCTTGTCATCATGGCAGCCAATGGACCTGACCCTCCTCCTAACCTGCATGAGTTGAGTGCTCTCTTGGCAAACATTGCTCAACAGGTTCAAGTGCTGGAAAGCAGCCAAGCAGGAACTCATGACATAGGGCCCCAATCCCAAGGAAGAGGCCGTGCGGACAACACCAACTCCAACAAGGAGGGAAGATCATCCTCTTCTTCCCCTCCTCGAGGTAGACGGCGTCATCGGAGTCCATCTCCTTCGAGACGTCCACGGAGACGAAGGTATGCAAAGCATAAGGTACCTCTTGGAGATAAGCTCTTCAAGTTTACCAAGTACAAGGGAGAGGACAAGCCCGAGGTCTTGCTGGCCTGGATCCGAGACCTCGAGTATTTCTTTGAGGGGGACGAGTACGAAGACAAGGCGAAGATCTGGTTTGCCGTCTTGCACATGCAAGACCGTGCTTCACTCTGGTGGGCAGCTATGGTCAACACTGGACAGCAAGCCCACACCTGGAAGCACTTCAAGAAGAACTTGATGAGGCACTTCCTGCCTAAGGAGTTTAAGAGAGATACAATGGTGCAGTGGGACATCCTCCGCCAACGCCAAGAAGAGAAAGTCAGTGAGTATGTTGATCGTTTTTGGGATACTTTGTTAAAAGTTCAAGCATTCAGTAGGAAGGATAAAAAAGAGCAGCAAAGGAAGTTCTTTGCTGGCCTACGGTATATCGTTCAGCATGAGGTGGACATTGCCACTCCTACTTCTCTCGAAGACACCATCAACATCGCCTTGAAGGTGGAGAAGAAACAATCTTTTTCCAACAAGCGGAATGGGAGCAACAACAAGCGAAAGTCCCAGGGAACCTCTTCCAAGGAACAAAAGGATAAGGAGACAGCAAAGGACGCACCAAAAGAGCAAAAGTCAGCCAGCCAGCCTCCTACGAAGAAAGCAGCCCGCACTTTCAGCTCATTGTCTCCACAACAGAAGCAAAAGTATTACTCCGAAGGGCGGTGTTTCAAGTGTGGCGATCGAGGCCACAACTTCTACGAATGCCCTCAAGCTGCCAAAAACAACAGCAACAAAGAAGCAGCCCTCAAAAAGCCAGTTTTGGTAGTCAACAAGGTGGAAGCACCTCCGGAAAAGGGAGCTGTAAACGACACCCATAGTTTGTTGAAAACATGGGGTCAGGTAAAGGATCAATCCGCTTTGTTTTTGTTCGATAGTGGAGCTACTCACAACTTTATTTCTCATGAGATGGCACAGAACTTGGGGATAGCCCCAGAGGATAAAGGAGAAGCCTTGGAGGCAACTGCAGCCTTCAAGAACCAAGAAGAGAAGGTGTACCCCATCATCGGCAAGCTTCGGGTACACATCCAAGGGTACTTGGATCATCTACCCTTCATGGTGGCACCACTTCAAGGATCAGATGTAATTCTCGGCATGCCCTGGCATAAGCAAGTCAACCCCCGAATCGATTATGTGAAGAATATTCTAACCCTCCAACATAAGGGTAGAGATGTGAGCATTACAGCGGGAGTTTCAGGAAACACCATTCCTATGGTAAGTCATGCACGATCTCCCAATTTGCTTAAGAAAGGAGTATGTTCTTTTCTAGTGTTTGTACGCGATAAGCAACCAAGTGAAGAAAAGTCAGATCCTCTCACAAAAGAAAGATTAGATTTCCTTCAGGAATTCTCTAGTTGCTTCTCTCAGGAACTTCCTAGTCACCTCCCTCCTGAGAGACCAGAGGATCACAAAATTGACTTAGTTCCAAGGTCTTCACCTCCAAATAGACCCCCATATAGAGTTAGTCAAACTCAACAAGATGAAATCTTCAAGCAAGTCCAAGAACTCTTGGACAAGGGATTGATCCAACCCAGTAGTTCTTCTTTTTGCTCTCCTGTCTTACTAGTCCAAAAGAAGGATAAAACCTTCAGGATGTGCATAGACTATAGAGCCTTAAACAAACAGACGGTTAAGAATCGTTTCCCAATTCCTCGTATAGACGATATCTTTGATCGTTTAGGAGGATTTGAAATTTTCAGCCGTATAGATCTTAAGAGTGGCTACCATCAGGTACGAGTTGTACCTGAGGACATTCATAAAACAGCCTTCCGAACCACATTTGGGCTGTATGAATATATGGTAATGCCATTTGGCCTTACTAATGCCCCAGCCACGTTCAATCGACTGATGGAACGGTTGTTCAGGAACTATAGACAGTTCACTGCCGTCTTCTTTGATGACATCCTCATTTTCAGCAAGAATGAGGAAGAGCATAAGGAACATCTAAAGATTGTATTTCAAATCTTAGCTGAAAATGCTCTTTACATCAATGAGAAGAAAAGTGAGTTCTTTCTTCCTGAGATTCACTATCTTGGTCACATTATCTCACGAGAAGGTGTCCGTATGGACCCAGCCAAGATACAGACAATTGTAGAGTGGCCTGACTTGAAGAATGCCCATGAGGTAAGGTCTTTTCTAGGCCTATGCTCATATTACCAAAGGTTTATTTGGCATTTTGCTGAACTTGCAGCCCCTCTACATGATCTCACTAAGAAAAATCTAAAGTTCAGATGGACCCAAAAAGAAAAGGACTCTTTTAATGCTCTAAAGCATGCCCTGACTACAGCTCCTGTACTGATCATTCCTGACTTAAGGAAACCATTCCTAGTAGCAGCTGATGCCAGTGGCGATTGCCTTGGGGCTTCTCTTACCCAGGATGGTCATGCTGTGGCCTTTGAAAGCCGACGACTAAGAGATGCTGAACTTCATTATGATATCTATGAAAAAGAACTCTTAGCTGTAATTCATGCTCTCAAACTTTGGAAACATTATCTTTTAGGGATAGATTTTCTTGTAAAAACTGATCATGAAAGTCTTAAATATTTTCTAACTCAACCTCTGATCAGAGAGAGACATATGAAATGGTCTACCTTTCTGCAATCATTTCATTTTCAGATACAATATACTCCTGGAAAAGAGAATGTAGTGGCTGATGCCCTTTCTCGTAGACCACGGCTTCACCATATTTCGGTTCCCTATCATGATGAGCTAACAGCCCTCAAAGAATTCTATGAGGGAGATGCTGATTTTGCTCAGCCATGGGCATATTTGAAAGATGGAGGCACCCATCATGCCTACCACATCAGCGATGGCTATTTATTCATGGAGAACAAACTATGTATCACAAAGCAGCTTAGATCTAAAGTGATGGAGGAAAGCCATAACCCACCCTATGCTGGTCATAGGGGTATTGTGGCCACCTTTTCAGCCATGGATAAATTTTTCTACTGGCCTAACATGAAAAAGGACACTGCTGCCCACATTTTAGCTTGTCTCGCATGTCAAAAAGCTAAGTATGAGAGAGGAAAACCCAAGGGTTTACTTCAGCCCCTACCCATTCCTGAGAGACCATGGGAACACATCACCATGGACTTCATTACAGGAATTCCCAGGACCAATCAAAATCATGACATGATTTGGGTGATAGTAGATCGATTCAGCAAGCAAGCCCACTTCATTCCTTGCAGAAAGAATCTCAAGGCACCTGAAGCTGCCCATTTATTTATTAGACACATCTTTAGACACCACGGCATGCCCAAGTCTATAGTATCAGATAGAGACTCAAAGTTCACTAGTAACTTCTGGCAAGCTTTGTTTGAGAACCTTGGAACTCTTCTAAGTTTCTCCTCAGCTTTTCATCCTCAAACGGATGGCCAAACTGAAGTTACGAATACTACACTCTTGGATTTGCTGAAATTTTATGTGCATGACCAGCAAACCTTTTGGGAGAAATTCCTTCCTCTTGTGGAGTTTGCTTATAACAACACAATTCATTCCTCCACTGGAAAAGCTCCTTTCGAAATTGTATATGGTAGATCTTTACCAACTCCACTCATGCAAACAAAAGAGAAAATCTTTGCCGCTGATCAATTCGTGGAGGATTATGACTCTGCTTATGCCACGGTTCGAGCAGCCATTCAAAAGGCACAGGCGAAACAAAGAGCAACTGCAAATAAAAGACGGAGGGCGTTTGCAGTGAAAGAAGGCCAATGGGTCTTATTGAAATTTGAGAAAGCCCGGTTAAAAACCAAAGTGGGCAAAAAGCGCATCTACTTCAAGCTATCCTTTCGATATTATGGTCCTTTTCAGGTGTTGCAGGTAATAAATGATGTCTCGGTCCGATTGAGACTTCCAGAGCATTGGAAGATCCACAATGTCTTCCACGTAAGCTTGGTGAAACCCTTCATTGGGGAACACCTCAAGAGCCCACACTGGACGATGCACCTGAAGTAGAGGACACTGAGATCTTGTTGATCCCAGAACAAATTATTTTGCATAACTTCACTACGGGACGTCGAGACACGACTCGCAAAATGTACCTTTTGAAGTTCAGAGGGCTCCCATCCACCGATGCCCAATGGGTGGACAGAGCTACATTTCAGGAGTGTCCTGAAATCCTGGATGCTTATGAGGAAGCATTTCAGTTGCGGACAACCGAATGAAAGACGGAGGGAATGTCATCCTGCTTCAACATGTATCCACTTGCTTGGTACTATTTCTTTTTGTTTTTCAATAGTATGCTTATTAAGAAATGAAATGTTTTCCTTCTGTTCAGTTACGGACAATGGGGACTAGGTCTAGCATTTGAGGGTGGACCCCCTTGCTTGGGGTTATGGGCATTAGTGACCCACAAGAGTGATGGCCTCTCTTTGAGAGGTACATCTAGAAACCACACCCCACCTGAGTACCCAAACATGGGACCAATCAAATGCACAGATTGCATACCGACCTAGGAACCATTCAAGAGAATGTTCCCTGAGCTTTGGGTGTGGGCCTGGCAGCATGCCAAGAGTAATGGAGATACAAGATAAGACGACAAACAAATGAGCTCAGTATGGCTCAGTTATGACCTTAGAGTACGTCAATAGATAGTCTAAGCTGTTAGGAACCCGTGGGTGCGATCATAATTAAATTCTGACAACTTTGAAATTTTAGGGTTTTTGGGAGTGACGTGGCAGCTGACACGTGGCAGACTGCCACATGGAATCTGAGCTGGCAGGTCAGTCCACCTGTCCCACACATGTGGCAGCATGCATGGCAAGTGGCAGGGCATGCAGGCCAAGTGTTTGGCCCCAAATCTGGTAGATCTAGGGCAAGTGGTGGGCTGTCCTCTTTGGGACTGCAGCCCACCAAAAATCTGGGACAAGTGTCCACCTTCCACTCTAGGTCTAGGGGGGGGCTGAGCCTATAAAAGAAGGCCTCTCCCCTTCATTCCTCACATGAAAATTTCGTCACTTTTCTTCTCCCTCCTTTTGGATGATGCAGCAGAACCTCTCCAGCTCCTTGGGTGCAGCCAGCTTCTCCCCAGGCCATTCTCTCACCTCAGCAGCACTTTCTCTCTCTACAACAGCACATTCTCTCTCTACAGTTCCAGCCCCTCCTCTCCAGAAATCTGCCCCCTCTCAGCTCTTCTGGAACAGCAGCAGCATCCTCTCTCCTTCACCTAGCCTGGAGCAGCCACAGCCCCTTTCTCTCTCCTGCTGCAGTCTTTCTCTCTCTTCTGCAGAATTTCTCTCTCTACTGTTCCAGCCCATTTCCCTTGCAGAAATCTGCCTTTCTGTGCACCTCTGGAACAGCAGCAGCTCCTCTCTTACATCTCCTCCCTTGGGATCAGCATTGGCACTCTCTCTCTACAGCTATCACTCCATAAAAGCTTTCTCTCTCTAGCCTACAGGCTGTTTTTCTAAGCTGTTCTCATTCCAGCCCCATTTTCCACACTCCCCTCACCCAAGGTAGCTTCAGAGGCATCAAGGACTTCATCTACAAAAGGGTCAAGTCACGAAGGGAGCCTGTATTGTCAAGTTTATCTCATTTACAGCACTATTTCATGTTGTTTCTACTATCTTTCTAGAAACTAGTGTTTGTCTCTAATGTTAGATGTAAGTGGTGATTGTTGCAGGCTTCTTCCTTGTGGATTGGGCAAGCCAAGAGCTGAAACCTGAGCTTGGAGTCCTCCTTTTTGTTGTCTACCTTGTGCATATGCTTTTGAGTCTTGTATCTAGGTCCTAGGTTTTCACTGAGCTCATCAGTTTGGAAGGTGCATTGCACCTTGGTCTTGTATCTCCATTTTCAAGAATAAAGTGAGCCTGGATAAGGGGGGGGGCCCGTCTTGGCCCCTCAATCATATTGCATTCTCCAATGATATCACTTTGTGTTTAAGCTGTATAAGTCTTAATTCCAGCTTAATTGCAAACTCTTAAGTTCAAGTATATGCGTTTGGCAACTCGCAATCATCTCATTCAAATGCCTCTGCAAAATCCGTTGTTTGAATTGATAGAAAGCACCGAGTAGTTTACATAGATGCACCTAGGCCCTAGCCCTATTAGAACTACCTAGTCAATGCCATTACGCCCTCACCTAGGACCTTGGCAGTTACTTCTCTTGACCATTTAATTACGCACATTAACTATTACAAAAGTTGGTCATCTAAGAGAAAATGCCCACCGATCTATCCGAGGTCATGCTATCTCGGCTAGAGCATAACATATTGGGGGTATATACCTAGATGAATCCAGGAACATTCCCAAACTCATCCTCTAAAAACACAACATAGTGCAGTTTCAATCTCACGAGAGTCACTCATAAGATTGAAAACCATAAACTCCATCACGCATAGCAAGGACTAACTACTATGACATCCCCACTGACATCATCAGCGCCCAACAGTGAGTGTAGGCCATAGTATAAAAGTATGCTCTCACACATACAAATCCACACACCCACACATACTTGAGCATCCATTTATACAAAGTCTTCGTACTGAGTTTCTGTCAGCACTCCGGAGGTGAAGGGCAAACTCAGCCATGACGAAGGCTAGCACTAAAGGAGAAGGCTAATCAAAATGTAGTCCAAATCTCTTCATTCAAGCTACAACTGCTTGTGAAGTCTAAACGATTTCATTTTAGTCTCTCCCAAACGAGCATCTAAATCTAAATCTAGCTGATAGGGCAACGCACCATTTAAGATAGAAAGAATTATTGCAATACCAACAGGCCACAACTTGGACGAAAACTTCACAAGGTGAAATTTGCATGTCCGCTAATACGGCAGAAGCATATACCTAGATGAATCTAGGAACATTCCTAAACTCATCCTCTAAAAACACAACATAGTGCAGTTTCAATCTCACAAGAGTCACTCATAAGATTGAAAACCATAAACTCCATCACTCATAGCAGGGACTTCACCAAGCATACTTGGAATTACCCATTGAAATCCAAGTCAGATGTCTTTGTCTGCTTTAAGCAAATTCTTTCCATGGTGGAGAATGAGAGCGAACACAAGCTTCTCACACACTACACTAACAGGGGAAGTGAGTACATTTCCCATGAGTTCGTTGAGTTTTTAGCACCTTGCGAGATCATGGATAAGTGTACTGGGCCATAGCAGAATGTTGTTGCAAGACGCAAGAATGGAACAGTGATGGAGATCACATAGCGTATGATGAAGGAAAAGTCTTTGCCCAAAAAAATCTGGTCGGACGCCGTCATGTGTGCCAAGTTTGTCTTAAACAGGTCCCCAACCAGGCCATTAGAGACTCACATACCTGGCATGAACGTTGGACTGTCGAAAACAGAAAAATATTATTGCTTCTGAAATCTGTGCTACATTGTTGCCATCATTCATGTCTGCATCAGATTTTGATGAGCCTCACACTCCCAAGCGCAGGGGTGACGGTAGTGCTGCATCATCAGGTTGTATTTCTAATAATACAAGTGGGCACAACTAAAAGGCCCATGGAGGCTCCAACTCAGCCACAAGCAGGTGCTTTACAGCCAGATATTGGATCTGACTTACAGCCTGACATGCAAGCAGTGACTGAAGAGAGGGCTATCAGACAGCAGAAAACAGCCCCTAGATGGCTGTTAGATACCGTAAAGGACAGCAAACAAGCTAAGCCTTTGTCTGGCTAGACAACGGCAGCCTCTCGTCACATGCAAGGACACTTGGTGGAAGTTGCATTCATTGATACAGCATGCGATGAAGAGCCAGTGTGCCACAAAGACGCCTTTGAGAGGAACGATTGGATTGATGCCATGAAATCTCAATAAGATTCAATACCTTAGAATGGCACTTGGAAGTGTGTGTCATTTTGCTTAAAGGGAAGCATGCTATAGGCACCAAATGGGTATACAAACTCAAAAGAAGGCTCGGAAGAGCACTCTCTATGTCTGCAAGGGTGATGCGGACTTGCTGATTCTAATTTTATATGCGGATGATATGCTCTTGACTGGACCTTCCACTAAGCATATTGCAGCCTTTAAAGCTGATTTGCAGCAGTCATTTGCTATGACAGATTTTGGCCAGCTGCACTACTATCTTGGCATTAAGATTCCTCATGTTGAAGGGGGCATTATGATGAGTCAGTCCAAGTACATTGGACAACTCTTAGGACTGCAAACCAGTTTCTGAATCTATTGAGCCTAGTTTCCATTCCTCCATGGATGATGCTGTTGAGCCCTTTGATGCCTCTCTATCAGTAGGTTGCTGGATGCCTGATATATCTATGCAGACACGGCCACATCTTCAGTATGTTGTTTCCCAGTTGAGCAGATTCATGCATAGTCCCAATACACAGCATCAGTAGGCCATGAAGACAAAACAGGGACTATATGAAAACGGTGAACTCCCTACCTGCTCCCCTCAACTGACCAGCCCATTTCGAACTAGCCCCTTCTGCCCTTCTTCTTCTCTTCTTTCCCCTCCACCTTGCTTCTTCTAGCCCACCCTAACACTTGATTGCCCCCCCTTCTTGCTTATGTCCCATTTCTTCCTCATTTTCAGCCTCTTGGTGTGCGAGTGTTTGGACAGCCCACACTGCTCTAGGACTATCCACATCGTCATCCGCCCTGGTTCAAGTCTTCTCCTCCCTCGAGCACTTCCCTCCTAAACTGCCACAAGACTGCAGCTCAAGTGTAACACCTAGCCCAACTCGAATATCCATGGGCAACCAAACTGGATTGCAGCTCGTTTTCAGGCCCATCACCACCCCCTTGTCAGCAGCCTTCCTTGCACAACCCAATTTTAGACCCGGTGGGCTACTTGGGGAGCCTATAGACAGCCATCGGGCCTTTCCTGGCAAGCCTAAAGACAGCAATGTAAGAAATCCTAGATTTACTATATTTAGAAATGTGCTAAGGAACAGAAAAGAGACTGAGATAGCAGAGAACAAGGAATAATTATATTGCTTGAATGTCTGAAGGGTAGATGTTGTGTCATCCATACAATTGGGCCTCTCTTATATAGAGAGTGAAGAGTCACACATGAAAAGGTGTGTACTCCAAAGGGTGTGTGCATGAAGAGGGGTGTACCCCTTGTGAAGGGTGTGACCCTTGATGAGAGGGTACATTACAATAGGAATGTCTCTTCAATAGAATGTCTCTTGTGAAGGGTTGTGCCTCATTAAGAAGTGTCCCGTCGAAAGGGCAAGGGTTGTGCCCCTTAGGAAGTGTCCCGTCGAAAGGGCATACCCTTCCACAAGTGTCCATTCATCAAACCATCCATAAGTCTAGAAATAGAGAAAGGAATACGTCACAGATCGTGACATCCCCTCCCACTCAAAAGAAGACCCTAGTGGAGATAATGAACTGATGTAGAAAATATCACTGTAAATTCTGAAAATACTGCTGTAAAATGTCAGGGTACTGCTGTAAGTCTTCATCAGACTGCCAAGTAGCGTCGGAGTCGTCCAGATCTCGCCAAAGAACAAGGAATTCCGTGATAAGTTGATGTCGAGTCTCTCGCTGTCGATGGTCCAGAATACGCTCAGAATAAGGAGAACATAATCGTCTTCGATTTCTGGGACATAAGCACCTGCAGGAGGAACTGCTTCATCGCCTGGAATGTACTGTGAGGGGGAAGAGAAGTGGAAGGGAGCAAGAGAGTGAGAGTGAGAGAGAGTAAGAGAGTGACACTCTAGTGCGGGTGTGAAGTGAGAGTGAGCCACACCACAAACTCACTTACGTTTTATTAGGATTAGGTTTACCCTATGACTGTCTTAAGACAGTCATAGGTGTCCTATCTTTAATTCTTTAATTAAGGGTTGGCAATGTGCCTTTACCCCCAACAACCTCCCACCTAAAGGCCAATGTGCCTAAAAGGCAGAAAAGAATAAAAAATTACAGCAATATACAGTTACTGTATACAAGACCATAAAGTAAGAATGGTCTCATCCTAATCCCATGATGTGGCAGCAATGTGCAAACCGCTCTGTAGGCAAGCTCTTAGTGAGCAAATCTGCAGGATTATCATCAGTGTGCACTTTCACAAGCTCAAGTCGCTTGTCTTCCAGTACCTCCCTGATGAAATGATATTTCACTTCTATGTGCTTGGTCTTCTGATGAAAGACCGGATTCTTTGCCAACATGATAGCACTCTGACTATCACAATGCAAAACTGGCATATCTCCTGTAATGCCCAAATCTCCCACCAGCCGAGTAAGCCATATTGCTTCCTTGCAAGCCTCAGTGGCTGCAACATATTCAGCTTCTGTGGTTGACAGTGCAACGCATTTCTGCAACCGAGACACCCATGATATAGCACCTCCTGCAAATGTGAAAATATAACCGGTAGTAGACTTCCGGTTATCTGCATTCCCTGCATAGTCTGAATCTGTAAAACCATGCACCAATGCGTCCTGCCTACCATAGCATATGCACAAGTCTTTGGTACCTTTGAGATACCTCAAGACACCTTTCACTGCTTCCCAATGCCGCTTGCCTGGATTTGCCATATACCTGCTGATGACTCCCACCGCAAAAGCAATATCCGGACGAGTGGCAACCATGGCATACATCAAAGATCCAACTGCAGATGCATACGGAACCTTGGCCATTTCAGCCTTATCATCATCTGATCTGGGGCTGTCCTTACTGCTGAGTTTTAAATGTGGAGGCAACGGGGTACTAATGGACTTCCCCCCCTCCATTTTAAACCTCTGCAGTACAGTACTTTGTCAATGTACTCTTTCTGTGACGAAAACAAAAGTCCCTTGGACCTGTCACGAGTAATACGCATGCCAAGAATATGATTTGCATCACCCAAGTCTTTCATGTCAAAAGACTTATGCAGTTGTTTCTTCAAAGCACTAATCTCATGCTGAGATTTACTGGCAATAAGCATGTCATCCACATATAGAATGAGTAGCATCAAACTGCCATCCTTTGCCCGTTTGGTGTACAAGCAATGATCGGTCTCACACCGATGATACCCTTGGGACTGCATGAAGGCATCAAACTTCTTGTACCATTCCCTTGGCGCCTGCTTGAGTCCATACAAGCTCCTCTTGAGCTTACACACAAGCTGTTCTTTCCCTTTAACAGCATATCCCTCTGGCTGACTCATATAGATCTCATCATGAAGATCTCCGTGAAGAAAAGCTGTCTTCACATCCATCTGACATAAATCCATGTCATCATGAGCAACAAGAGCTAACACTGCTCTCAAAGTAGTCATCTTGACTACAGGGGAAAAAATCTCATCAAAGTCAATGCCCTTCTCCTGCTTAAATCCCTTGGCAACCAATCTGGCCTTATACCGAGGTAAAGCATTTGAATCCACTTTGACTTTGTAAACCCACTTGCATGGCAAAACCTTTCTGCCTGCAGGTAACTGCACCAAGTCCCATGTATCATTCTGAAGTAGGGAGTCCATTTCTGACTGCATGGCTTTCTCCCACTTCTTTTTCTCTGTTCTTCCCATAGCTTCCTTGAAGCTGGAAGGCTCACCACAATCAGTCAGCATGATAAAATCAGCCACATTATTGGCTCCTGGAACAAACCTGGCAGGAGGCCGTTGTGCACGGGTGCTCCTCCTCACAAAATGTTCCGGATTAGGCTGCTGTCCAGCCTGTTCTTCATGCATGACGGGTGGCTGTACCACCATATCTGGCTGTTCTACAGCCCCATCTGTTGGCACATCCAGTGGTGCATCATTGGCAAAATTATCTGGCTGATTTTCAGCCTGTATACCCTCTTGAACAGGGTGATCTGCAGCAGGCTGCTGCTGCATATAAATAGGCATTCTTTGCTGTCCAACATCATCATAAATAACCCTCCTGTATTCCACAGGTTGCACGGGTTCCTTGTGTACACTATCTTCTTTAAAGATGACATCATTGCTGCGTATAATCTTCCGTTTAACGGGATCCCATAACCTGTACCCCATTTCACCTTCGCCACCATAACCCATAAAGATGCATCTGATAGACTTTGGATCCAGTTTGGTGCGTAGATCTTTGCGTACATGAGCAAAGCACTCGCAGCCAAATACACGTAAGTGCTTATATGAGGGAGGCTTGCCAGACCATACCTCCTCTGGCACTTTCAACTCCAAAGCCTTATTTGGTGACCTGTTAATAATGTGAACTGCTGTTTGCACGGCTTCTGCCCAAAAGCCATGGGGTAATGCAGCATAAGACAACATACATCGAACCTTCTCCTGAATAGTTCGATTCATCCGCTCACTTGCACCATTTTGAGATGCATTATGAGGGGCTGTGAGTTCCTGTTTGATGCCCTTAGCTTGGCAAAACTGCACAAAAGCATGTGACACATACTCACCCCCATTATTGGATCTGAGGCATTTCAGCCTACGACCTGTCCGATTCTCAACCTGAGCGACAAACCTCTTGAAAGCATCTAAGGCATCTCCCTTATGCTTCAAAAAATAGACCCACACCTTACGTGTGGCATCATCAATGAAAGTAATAAAATATTTTGCACCCCCTAGTGATAACTGTGGCATCTCACACAAATCAGTGTGCACTAGATCAAGTGGTGCTCTATTCTGGGGAGATCTCCTCTTATGAGGAGTCACAGAATGCTTGCCAAAAATACAATGATCACAAGTAGGCAAATCTGAAAAAGAGAGAGGCGGCAGATAACCCAAACGTGACAGTTCTTGCATTCCTTTAATAGACATGTGTCCCAACCGGCTATGCCACAATGAAACCTTTGGCAGCTCGGTTATGGCAACAACATGATTACCCACACTGGAAACATAAAGAGGGTACAAGGTATCACTCTTAAAACCCTCAGCCACTACAGTCTGGCCATCAGTAATCACCCATTTGGAATCTCCAAATGTGGTGTGGTAACCACTGTCATCTAATAAGCCAGTGCTAATCAGATTTTTCTTGATTTGCAGCACATGGCGAACACCATCAAGCATAAATGACTGTCCATCAGGAAATACTATCTGTATACTGCCAATCCCTGCAATCTGACATGCATAGTTGTTCCCAAGATGAACAACTCCATGAGTACCTGTGTAGGAAGTAAACCACTCCCTATGAGGAGTAACATGAAAAGAGGCACCTGAATCCAAGAGCCAGGTGTGCATGTCATGGCCATCAATAACCAAAGCATGTGCTATTACAGCAGAAGAGCATAAAACATCATGTATGTCACTGTCACTGTCCTCTGCTACAACATTCACTGCATCCAAGTCATCTGCCTTGGCCTTGCCTTTGCCTTTGCTTGCATTTCCTGCATCCTTTGTTTCAGCCTTCTTGGCTTTCTGATCCCGTATGAACTTGAAGCACTTTGACTTCACATGTCCCTTCTTGCCACAATAAAAGCATTCAATGTCCTTTTTGCCACGGGACTGACTGCGGGATTTGGACTTACTAGCAGATCTCCCCTTCTGCTGAGTCCTGCCTCTGTCCTGTACCTGCAAAGCATTTGAAGACTTGCTGCCCGCATTATTCTTCCTGCTCATCTCCTCCATAAGGAGAGAGCTCTCTACATCAGCATAAATAAGAGTGGCATTCGAGTTTGACAGGGTGGTCTTGAAAGTGTCCCAACTCTCAGGGAGGGTACACAGCAAGAAAGTAGCCTTGAACTCCTCATCAAGGTTCAACCCCTGTGCAATCAGCTGTGTAAAGATAGCATTGAACTCACTCAAGTGTGAGGTCATAGCTGTACCTTCCTTCATGCGAAGATCAACCAGCTTCTTCAGCCAATAAACCTTACTAGCTGAGCTCTTTTGGGCATATAATTCTTCTAGTCTTTGCCATAGACCATAAGAGGTCTTTTCAGCCTGTACATTGAACACAAGAGTGTCTGAAATAGTGAGCATGATTGCTGCCCTCGCGGACAAATCAAGCTCTTCCCAGTCATCAGCTGCCATATCAGATGGCTTGACACCCTTCACCCTTATGGGCTTAGCAATCTTCTTTAACAGAAGTACATTCAAGCACTGTTCTGCCCATAATGCATAGTTATGTGCTCCTTCCAGTTTCTTTATGTTCAGAATTGAAGAATCACCTCCTTCTGATGCCATATCAGATGAGGAAAGTACCTGACTCCCTGGAAGTGAAAAAGGCTGAATAAAGGTTCTGATTTCTCAGAAAAGGCCTGCTCTATTCTAGAGCCAGAAGCACTCTCAATGGTGCTGTTTTTTTTACTGTCAGTAAAATCTGCAGGAAAACAGTAAATGTCCCTGCAACTACTGTACCTTCTGACAAACTGTTCTGAGCTCAGAGAGGCATAAAAAACAGTAATTTCAGACTGCTGCTGCTGCTCAACAAGTGCTTAACAGTGCACAATCATCTGACAAAACCACCAACACTGCTGTAAACACTGCTGTACTGACTGTACTGATCACTTCTCCCACCTCAGATGAGGTCTTGCACTGAGTTAAATTGCAAAAAAAAAAACACTTGACTAACACCCAAAAACAGTAAATGATCCTTCAGCCTGTCACAAAACCTGCAACAGTAAATGGGATAAATCCCAAGCAATCACCCTTAGACCAAGGGGAGAAAATGCATCTGAAGATCTCTGTCGGTAACCCAAGTGCTATCAAACAAAGTCTGGGCAAAAGCCCCTTGATCTGACACCTGAATCAAGTGGAGAACACCTCAACACTGAGGTAGCATGCAATATGAAATCTCTCTGACACTTGTATCTGACAATGTGCAATGCATAGACTGCCCCTGTGTACTCAGTAACAACACAAATCACAAAGTACAGACACCAAGAAGAAAATCTTCTGAGCACTGTCAACGATGGGCAGTTAGGGACCGAGTAAACTCGATGCGCCCTGACCAAGCGTGGCTCAACTGAGATTTTCAAAGTGCGTACAAAGAATGTGACCTGCAACAAATGTCACCAAATGCACTGCGAAAATAAAGCAAATGTGTGCTCCCTGGCTACACACTGCCTCAAGGCATATACTGCAAACACATCCAGGCAAAAGCCCTTTGAAATGGTCACCCAAAACTGAGAATTGCACTCAGTAAATCCATAGAAGCTTCTGCAAAACAAGCATCTGACCTTCCTGAATGACAAGTAACTGCACAAACACCACCACTGTGGCACAAGTTACCTCAAGCGTGAGTGACACGAGAGTACCTGATGTACCTCAACAAATGCACAGTATACTGCTAGAATGCTTCAGGAATATTCCTCTTCCAATCAGAAAATGTGCTGTACTTTTCAGTACCTGCAAAGTACCTGCTGTACTTTTGTCCCTGCAGAGTACCTGTATACTATCGGTGCACACTTCCCCCCAAAAATGCTGTACTTCTGTACCCTGCTGTCGACGCCAACCGTACTGTACCTGCAGGTTGCCAAGGCTCCCGTACAAAGTTGTACGGCAGTCCGTACGGCTGTACGGACTGTCCGTACAGCTGATGTATGAACGGCTGCAAAAAAACACAGCAGCTATGCTGCTGTACTGCAGCAGCTTGACGACGCCCACGCCCGCAACAAAAGCCTGCAGGCCTACGAGAGATGCGCCGCCTTAGATCTGCCGTACGAAATGCGATGCCCTTGGAGGTGACCCGCAAAATGCGCCGCGCAGAAGTCCTGCAGCCCGCGACCGCGCCTTCACTACTCGTATTCCCCTCGAAAACGCGCCGCCGTACGGCTCTGCGCCCTGGACGACGTACGGCCGTACGGATCTATCCGTACGTCCGTACGGTACGGATGAGGTAGGCAGTTGAGAGGGGGAGAGAAGGCTTGATAGGCTCTGATACCAGTTGTGAGGGGGAAGAGAAGTGGAAGGGAGCAAGAGAGTGAGAGTGAGAGAGAGTAAGAGAGTGACACTCTAGTGCGGGTGTGAAGTGAGAGTGAGCCACACCACAAACTCACTTATGTTTTATTAGGATTAGGTTTACCCTATGACTGTCTTAAGACAGTCATAGGTGTCCTATCTTTAATTCTTTAATTAAGGGTTGGCAATGTGCCTTTACCCCCAACATGTACGTCTTTAGCCAAGAAATATGAAATGTTGGATGGATTTTACCCCATGATGGTGGTAATTCCAATTTGTAACTTAAAGGTGAATTTTTCTTAACAATCCGGAAAGGTCCATAGTATCTTGATCGCAACTTAGGAAACACAGACTTAACCATCTTATAGCGATGTGGGGCTACAAATAATAGCACCATGTCACCAGTGTTAAATTCCAGGTGACGTCGATGTTTGTTGGCAGACCGTTGATACCGCTCTTGCGCTTTTCGCATATGATCCCTGACTTGCACTAGAATGTCTTGCATTTCTTGAACCAGTTGATCAGCTAGGGCCACTCGATGTTGAAGTACAAAATTTGTTGGTACAATCGGAGTGTGTCCATAAGCTGCTTGGAATGGAGTCATGCTGATGGCACTATGGAAAGAGTTATTATAAGCAAACTCAAGGAGTGGTAGATACTCTTCCCATGCTGCTAGTCGTGACTGAACATAATGTCGAAGCATTTCTTCCAGAACTTGGTTGACTCTTTCAGCCTGGCCATCTGATTCTGGGTGGTAGGCTGAACTGAACAATAGAGTTGTACCCAAAGATTCGAACAGTGAAATCCAAAAGTGACTGGTAAACTTAGGATCTCTGTCGGATATGATATTCTTGGGCAATCCATGGTGTCGGAAGATGTGTTGTATGAAAAGTTTGGCTATGTCCGGAGCCTGTGCACTGCTTTTGCAAGCAACAAAGTGTGCCATTTTGGACAATCGATCAACAATTACCATAATCTGACTATTACCTCGGGAGAATCGTGGTAGTGTTGTAATGAAATCCATGGAAATACTTTCCCACCTTTCAGTTGGAACTAGAAGAGACTGAAGAAGTCCTGTTGGAAGTCGTCGACTTGCTTTCATTTGTTGACAAGATAAGCAAGATGTAACCATTTTGATGACGTCGCTTTTCATCTGAGGCCGGTAGTATGTTGCACTGAGTAACCGATAAGTCTTGTTGATGCCTGGATGGGCAGCATAAGGAACTACATGATGCTCTTTTAACAAAAGACGTCGAACATCCTTGTCATGTGGTACACAGACGCGATCTTGATAATACAGAAGGTCGTCCGTATAAGAATAGGAAGAGAAAATCTTTTGTTCGGAAGTCGAAGGTTGATCTTTTGAAAGAACCTGTACTGCTGTGCCGAAGTCTTTATCATTGAAATACTTTTCTTTGAATGAATTCAGAACATCCACAGATAATGTAGAGATTACCATGGCTGATGCTAGAGGTAACCTGCTGAGAGCATCTGCAACTACATTGCGTAGTCCTGGAATGTACTCAATGGTCATGTGAGAGTTGGCTAGAAACTCAACCCAGCGTGCTTGTCTAGCATTCATGACTGGCTGAGTAAAAATATACTTTAAAGAGTGATGGTCTGTCTTGACCACAGAGTCGGCACCCATGAGATAATGTTTCCAAGAGCGATAAGCATATACAACGGCAAGAAACTCCTTATCATAAACCGGATATCGGGTTTGGATATCAGAATGTTTATGGCTGTCAAAAGCAATAACTCTGCCTTCTTGCATCAAGACTGCTCCTGTAGCGATGTCGGAAGCATCGGTCATGACCTCAAATGGAAGGTTGGGGTCAGCAATAGCCATAACTGGTGTGGTAGTGAGTGCTTGCTTGAGTTGTTGGAAACTATACTCTGTTTCGGGAAGCCACTGAAAAACTGCTGTGCTTTTCAATAATTCGAACATAGGAGCTGCGATTTCGGAAAACTGATAGACCTTTGTATGGTAGAAGTTTGCCAATCCGAGAAAAGAGCGGACATCATGAACATTCTTACGAATAGGCCAGTTTCGGATTACCTCGACCTTCTTGGGATCCACACAGATGCCTTGAGCCGAAATAACATGTCCCAAATATTCGAGTTGGGTCTTGAAGAACTCACTCTTCTCAATGTTGATGTAGAGAGAATTTGCGCGGAGAACTTCAAAAACTTGGTGAAGATGTTGTTTGTGCTCATGTAGGGATCTGTTGAAAACGAGGATGTCATCGAGGTAAACGATGACGAACTTATCGAGGAAAGGCCTGAAGATGTCGTTCATGAGTATCATCGTTTAACCCAAAAGGCATGACCAAACATTCATAGCGTCCATACTTTGTGCGAAAAGCTGTCTTGTACTCATCGCCTTCCCGTATGCGAATTTGATAATAACCTGAACGAAGATCAATCTTTGAGAATTGTGTTGCATGTAGAAGTTGATCGAAGAGGTCATCGATGCGAGGCAATGGATACTTGTTTTTGATAGTGAGCTTGTTGAGGGCTCGGTAGTCGATGCAGAGGCGCATAGACTTATTCTTTTTTTCCACAAGTAGAACAGGAGATCCGAAAGGGCTGCGACTGGGCCGAATGTGACCTTTGTCGAGTAGCTCGGTGACCTGTCTTTGGATTTCTTCATTTTGAGTGTGAGAAACCCGATAAGGAGGTTTCGACGGTGGATTACTGCCGGGAATGAGTTCGATTGGGTGATCCACTGGTCGTCGAGGTGTTAACTGCTTTGGCAATTCCTGTGGAAAAAGATCCAGGTAGGGCTGGAAAAAAGGTTGGTTGAGGTATTCAGGAGGATCCTTTGTTGGTGTCTCCTCTACTGCCGTAACCAACAGAAGTGAAGTCTTTACTTGGCGTTTACGAACCCACTTCTTTACTTGTAGGGCAGAGGCAACTGGGGTTGAAGGAGAGTCCCTAGAACCAATTAGCTCAATAAGTTTTCCCTGGTGGACAAACTGGATAGTATGGCTGCGAAAACTGATTGATGGATCATAGTCGTAGAGCCACTGTTGTCTAAGTATGACATCGTACCGAGAAAGAGGCATAATGTCGAAGTTCAACTTGTCCGTATAATGTTGGATGCGAAAAGACAAGTTTTTGATCCTGGTGTTGCGCAAGAAAGTCGTTCCATTTGCGAGTTCAATCTGATAGTCCATGAGACTAGGACTGGTGGTCAACCGAAGTTTATCGACCATAGAACTAGCTAGGAAATTATGAGAACAGCCACTGTCGATGAGGATGGTGACCGTTGTTTCACGAATCGATCCTTGAACACAAAGTACTTGAGTGGCCAGGGAAGGTTCGGGATTGCGGGCAAGGCTCAGGTGGATGGTATTCGCCATTCGAACAGCTTTGCCTTTCTTGTCTTGTGCTGAGGTAGCATCTTCTTTTTGGGAAGTGCTAGGTTCTATATTAGAATTTTGCTTTGGGCGCTTGGGACAATCGAACCATCTATGGTCGCCTGTTCAGATGGTACAAAGTCCTTTTGTGCTGGAGCTGTTCTTCTTGTCAGTGGCCGCACCTTGACTTTGTGAAGAAGAAAAAGCGCGATCCTTGGGGGAGTGCTTCTGTTGGAATCCAGCAAATGATTTCTGAGGCTTCTCGGGATCTTGAGACTGTCGCTGACCTTGATTACCGAAGTTTTTGCGAAACCTGGTGTTATCTTGAGGGCGAGCACCTTTGGCCATAGGAGAGTTCTGAGTGCGATTAGCACTCTGCTTCCCTGTGTTTAGGAAATCTGTAATGCGCTCTGCGTAAGCAATAGCGCCATCTGTGGTGGTAATGTTTGCTTTAAGAACATCAATGCGTAACGAGGGATTTAGGCCTGAGATGAAAGCATAAAGAATCTCATCCTCAATTAAACCATCAATCTCCAGCACCAATGTGGTGAACTGAGAGATATAGGAAGACAGGGAACCCGTTTGCTCCAATTGTCGGAGTTTTGAACGTGCTTGGAAGTCCGCATTGGCAGGTATAAACTGCTTACGGAGCACGTGTTCAAAACGTTCCCATGTTAACACACTTTTTTCGTCCTTTAAGCGTCTTTGCCACCATAGAAATGCTGTATCCTTGAGGAGGGAGGCGGCCAAGGCGATCTTTTTGCCTTCAGTGAGGTCAACAGTGTCAAAATACATGCGCATTTTTGCAAGCCATTGGTCAACTATTCGGCGATTGCGTTGACCAGTGTAGGCTTCCGAAAATTTTGACGTCAAGTCTTTTAGTTTTGGAAGCTTGAAGTAAACGGTAGAGGGCACGTAGTTCAATGTTTTCTACCTCTGGTGGGAAAGAGTCCGCATCATCGTCTGGTTGCGTCACCTCATCCTCTGTATGTGCGGTACTTCGAGAATCTTGAAGTTGTTGAACTTTCTGAACCAAGTCGGAGATGCTGTCCTGAAGCTGAGATATTTGAAGTTGCAGTAGTGATTCGCCTTGTACGTTGACTTCAGGGGTCTTTTTGGGACTTGATTCTTTGATCTCTTGAGAGGCTTCACGCGAGCGGTGCGACATATCGGAGATCCCTGTGAGAAAAGCGCGAACTTGCGCTCTAGTTTGTACCATTCTTGGAAGAGGGTTCGGGCTGCTCCCTGAGGTTGCTCATGTTGGAGGGGACAGGCGAGGCAGGATGGAACCACCCGTGGAAATCTGGTAAGGGAGGTCCTGTCTGAGGTAACACTGGAGATGCCGAACGTGGTGTTACTGCTCGTGAGAGGACAGGGGTAGGTAGCAGAGTCCACGGATCTGAAAAGGGATAAGGAGCTGCTGTCGGAAGTGGAGGATATCCAGGAGAGGGAGTGCCTTCAGAGTGTAAATACTGACTTGGAGAAGGTACAACCTGTAGAGGAGGATATCTGGTAGCTGAAGGAGGTGGAGAGTACCCTGGAGATGCCGAAGGTGAGGGGTAAAATTCTCTCCAAAAATGAACAGCAAACTCCTAAGGAATATCGTGTTCCGGATATCTTCGTGTCTCGTGGAACACAACCTGTACTGTGCTGAGGAAATAATGTAACTGAGGTGCCTCACGCAGAAGGTAGAGGATGTGGTCCAAGTCACTAGGAGGGCACGTGACACAGAAGACCCAAGATGCAAAGGCTCCGAAATGGGCTGGCTGTGCAATTTGAACACGATATTGTGTGGTAGCTGATGCGTGAGGTGTCCTTGAAATGGCAGGTGAATTACCAGGGGCTTCCATGCTTTAAGGTGGATTCTTTCATTTGCTGTAATTTGTTAAAAGGAAAAGAATCCTTAAAAGCAGATTGGAAAGACTCCACCTGGCAATAATTTAATCTGCCAAGTTGTTGTGTAGAAGAAGGCTGCAAATCGGTGTCCGGAGATCCATGGTGCAATGGTTTGCGAGGAGCGATCGATACTTGTCTGGTCCGGCTGTCAACAAGCTGTCTTCATCGCGCGAGGAGCTGCAACTGGTGCTTGATTTGGCAGGACCCAATAAATGGCGAAACAAGGGGCTGTAGGCTGTCAATGGCGAGGCTCTAGCATTTCCCAGGGCTGGACTGCGCAGGAAAAGCCTGGCTGGTCAAGGACTGCGCAGGAGGGGGGGGGGGCTGGCGAGGCCAAGGATTTGTGTGCAGGGCTGGTCGTACAGAATGGCGCAGGGCTGTGGCAGGCTGCAGGACTTGCACAGGTTTGTACGGCAAGGGCAAGGCTGGCTGCAGGGCGTGTGCAGGCTGTACGGCAGAGGCAACGGCTGGCTGCAGGGAAGGCAGGCTGTACGGCAGGCTTGCGCAGGCTGTACGGCAGATTGGCGGATGGTACGGCACAGGCTGGAAGGCTGATTGCGAGGGCTTGCGCAGGCTGTACGGCCAGGCTGCGCAGGGCTGTACGGCGAGGTGATGGCTGGCCGTACGGGCTGACGCAGGTGGTACAGAAATCCGTACGTGCAGTTTTTTGTTGGAGAAGAGGCGACTTTTCGTTGGGCTGCCTAATGGGTTAGTTGCCCCAAAAATTAAATGGGGGGTTTAGTTAACCCTAGGTAGCTAGGGTAATCCTAGGGGTAGGGGATGGGTTTATTTTTTTTCCCTTTTTACCCCTCTAGGTACCCTTTTGTAGGTACTTGGGGCCTAAAAGGTGTGCCTATTCGAAGGGGTGTGACCTTTGGAATAGGTGCACCTGTTCATGAAGGGATATGTCCCTATTGTTAAAAGGGGTGTGACCCTACATGAATAGGTATGTCCTATTGTCCACGATGGGGTATGTCCCATGAGTGAGGAGTCGAGACTCGTCACCAAAAGGTGTGTCCCAAGGTGGAAAAGGTGCGTCCCTTGGTTTTGGGACAGCCCAAGCACCTGAAAAGACACGATTTTTGTCGTGTCCATTCACATCAACTTGTGATGTGAGGGAGATGGAGAGGCCAGGATGACTTTAGGCCGGGTAGGCGTTTAAAAATTTTACGCTCATCCTCTCCATCTCTTCCATGCACAATGTGCACGGATGTCCTTCTAGCGGAAAAGATGTATCAGATCAGCGCTAGAAGGAGGGGGGCATTTCCTACAGGCAGAAGCGAATTTTGCTCTGATACCACTGTAAGAAATCCTAGATTTACTATATTTAGAAATGTGCTAAGGAACAGAAAAGAGACTGAGATAGCAGAGAACAAGGAATAATTATATTGCTTGAATGTCTGTAGGGTAGATGTTGTGTCATCCATACAATTGGGCCTCTCTTATATAGAGAGTGAAGAGTCACACATGAAAAGGTGTGTACTCCAAAGGGTGTGTGCATGAAGAGGTGTGTACCCCTTGTGAAGGGTGTGACCCTTGATGAGAGGGTACATTACAATAGGAATGTCTCTTCAATAGAATGTCTCTTGTGAAGGGTTGTGTCTCATTAAGAAGTGTCCCGTCGAAAGGGCAAGGGTTGTGCCCCTTAGGAAGTGTCCCGTCGAAAGGGCATACCCTTCCACAAGTGTCCATTCATCAAACCATCCATAAGTCTAGAAATAGAGAAAGGAATACGTCACAGATCGTGACAAGCAAGCCCTCAATTTTCCCCACTCTCCCTCCCTTCACTAGTCCTTTCTCCTTTTTTTGGGTTTATCCTTTCCTCGCAACCTCACCACCCACTTCAATCCTCTCATGTCTTTCCGTTGATAATATGGGTATATGTTAAGGCAATCTAATGTAATAATCATTTAGAAGAGTTAGGGGCACTTTTTGCATTATCTAAGTTGTTTTCTCTAGCCACAGTTGATGGTTAGTTAGTGGTTGAGTTTAAGGGGGGTGAAGGTTTTAACCCTAGTTTGGGAGGCCCATGTTGACAACCCTTGTGCTCTCTCATTCTTATTCTTGCAGCATCAAATCTCGTTTTGCTTCACTCCCATTCTCTCCACTCTCAATCCTGCTCCCATTTCTCACATTTGGTATCAAAGCAAGTTGCCCTAGCCTCCCTCACATCTATTCCAGCACCTCCCTGCTACATTCCAAGTTAGGGAGCACAGTGTTGTCATGAGAAATCCTGTTGGCCTGTTTTTATCAGGCGCTTGCCATACGGCACCTTTCTGTGTTCAGCCGCCACTCTATAGTTTTTATGGAGCTGCTGCTGTTTTTGGAGTGCTGCCAACGAGGCTGCCTAATGTTTTGACAGTTTTCAGGCTGGCTGCCTCCATTCCAGACCCAGCCACCACTGTTGGAGAGAATTTTGGAACAGGTCTGATGAAGGATATCTGCTTGGCCGACGTGTTTTATTAGCTAGGTTTCGAACAGACGCCATCTTCTACAGGGATTTCGGAGCTGTTATTAAGGATTTCGACCTCGCTGCCTGTTGTTTTGAAACTGTAGGCACGCCTCTATTTGATCGTGCTGTTGTAGCTGCTTTGGAGCTGCTGCACCTGTTCCTGAACAGGCGCACCAGTTTGCTTCTGTCCTGGTCTATTTTGATCAGCTTTGTAGCTGTTTTGCAAAGGCTTGCTGTTTTGAGAGCTGTCATCTAGTTCTGAAGGCATTTCTACACAAACAAGTCCCAAAACAGGCTGCTACCTGTGTGTTCCTGACTTGGCCAGTTCAGTACATGCTCTTTTGTCTTGCTTTTTGAAAATGTTGGTGAACCTTGTGGCTCTGCCCTGTGACAGTCTTGGAGGAATCGCAGACTATGGTGAAACCTTTGCCCCCACTTCCAAGATGACCACCATCAGATGTGTTCTTTCATTGGCTGCTCATTTTGGGTGGGAAATACATCAGTTGGATATCAATACAACCTTTCTCAATGGAGACTTGCATGAAGAATGTATGTAAGCCTATTGGTTTTCAAGTGCCTGGTCAGGAAGACAAGGTATGCAAGCTGCATAAGGCACTTTATGGGCTTAAACAAGACCCACGGGCTGGGTATGAGAAGATTCATACATATATGACCAGTTACAGTCTACAGAATAGTCCAACTGAAAGTACCATATGTCAAGAAGCAAAAAAGGATTTGTGAATTGTCACCCTTTATGTGGATGATATGTGGCTCACAGGAACAAGTGAAGAGGAAATTGCAGATTTCAAGAATGATCTTGAAGCTTCATCTGAGATCTCTGATCTGGGGTTGTCACACTACTATCTAGGCAGTCAGTTTGTGCAATCAAATGAGATGCAAGTGAACCATTGATGTTGTTACATACAGTAAGGCTGTTGGATGCCTCACTTATCTTTGGAATACTCGTCCAGATATTCAGTTCAATGTATCCCAGTTGAGCAGGTATATGCAAAGCCCAAAGACACAACATTGGAGTGTTGTAAAGCATGTTTTCAGATACATGCACCTCTTGGTCTGTTCCATGCAAGGGGAGGTGCCTCTCTAGATGGGCTAGCGATTATGATACTAGACACTCCAACAGTACCAATTGTTTCTTTATTGGCAGTTCATGCAATCTTTGGTTGAGCAAGAAACAATCCACTATGGAAGTTGGTTACAGAGCAGCCTTCACAACTCCATAGAATCTGTATGGCTCATGAGATTGATGGCAGATCTTCATGCTGGTTTGCAGCCATCTACTGTAATTCTCACTGACACTTAGAGAGCTATTGTAGTGGCACAAAATCATGTGTTACATGCTCGCATGATACATTATCACTATGTTGGAGAGAAATTGCATGTACGAGGGATCAGTTTGATGTACTATCCTACACATCAAAACGTTGCAAACCTTTTCACCAAGGCTTTACCTAGAGAAAAGTTTGGATCGCAAAACTTTGGGCTTACTTCCATTTTGTGCACGACATCACACCTTGTACATCAGGACATTGTCACTGCAAAGAAATATTGATACATAAAGGCAATGCTAAACAATAATCAGTTAGAAGAGTTAGATGCGCTTTTTCTTATCTAAGGTTTTTTTCCCTAACCACAGTTAGTGGTTGAGTTTAGAAGAGTGTGGATTTTAACCATCGTTGGGATACTCTAGAATTTTGTATGAAAAAAGCGTGGAGAGAGGAAATGTGAGAATCAAGAACTGAAGGTGCAAGAATGAAAGAGTGAAAGAGTACAAGGGTTGTCAACATGACAAAACCCTAGGGGATCACAAATAGGGTTCAAACCTACACACATCTAAACTCTACGATTAGGAGAAAAACCTTTAGATAAGGAAAAACTGTCCCTAATTCTTCTAACTAATTATTATATTGGCCACTAGCTTAAACATTACCAACACCCCCCTAACGTGACAATGTCCTCGTATACAAGGAGTGATCTAAATAACCAAATGGAAGTAAGCCCAAAGCTGTGTTCTCTTGGTAGAGCCTTGATGAAAAGGTCTGCAACATTTTGATGTGTAAGACAATAGATCAAACTGATCTCTCCTACATGATATCTCTCTTTGACATAATGATACTATATCTCAATGTGTTCCATCCTGCACGAAACCTGGGATTCTGTGCCAATACAATAGCACTCTGATGGTCAGTGAGAAATGGAAGTAGATGGCTGCAAGTCACCACAAAGATCGCAAATCAACATCCTGAGCCATGCACGTTCTATTGTAGTTGTGAAGGTTGCCATGTACTCATCGTCACATGATGATGTTGCCACAGTGGACTGTTTCTTGCTCAACGAAGAAATGCATCCGAATAAAGAAACAATTGCCATAGGAGGATGTTGGATCACAAACTGCCAAGTGTCACCCCGGAATGCACCGGGTGAGGGGGTTCCAATCCCCACCCCATAGCCACACAAAGCCTTCCCCACATCCAACAAAAGGCAACGCTGCAGGAAATGTTTTGGTCTTGAAACGTTTCCGAAACGCCAATCCAACTGATAAGAAATGGCGGGGGTAGGCTAAGTAAAACAAATTTGAGGATGCATACAACTTAAGGAATTCTGCGGCAATTACAGCAAATAAGCAACATATGCAGACACACACAATTACTTTAGGAAATCTGCAGCAACTACAACAACATATGCATATATCTTTAAGAATTCTGCAGCAATTACAGCAACATATGCACACACTCAAGCTAGATGACATGTTCCATTAGTTCCAGCATTTAAATAAAATGAGCACAATGCACATAGGCATTACAACATTACTAAAAATTCAGATTACATGGGATCGGGTGATTTGGTGATTCGTTCAATCGATTGTTAATAACTAATGTAATTGGCGGCTTGAGTACAGGTGATGGAACTCATAGCGAGGATTGGAGTTAGTGCGAGGGTATCAATCGAGGTGTCACACAGCGCATCAAATATGGCCATGGGCCAATCTTGTATTTGCTTTATTATTGCAAGTTTGAACAATATATTTTGCAGTAGGGTACCGATCGAGGTGTCGCACAGCGCATCAAATATGGCCATGGGCCAATCTTGTATTTGCTTTATTATTGCAAGTTTGAGCAATATATTTTGCAGTGGACATAATTCATTTTTGGGCCCTAAGATGGCTATGTAAAGCAAATCCCTCATTTTGGAAGAGAGGGATAATTTTGGCTCCTTGGTGCTTTTATGAAATATCATACATACTCTAGATGAGGAAGCGTGAGCCACTCATCTAGGGGGGGAGATTACCCACTCTGCCGCCGTTATCATGGTGTGATTGTGCTCTTCTTCTCCAATTGGTTAAGTGGTGAATTTTTGTTGAAGATGAGGAAGCGTTAGCCACTCATCTAGGGGGGGAGATTGTACCCAGTCTCCTGCCGTTTTCATGGTGTGATTGTGCTCTTCTTCTCCAATTGGTTAAGTGGTGAATTTGTGTTGAAGATAATCACCTTTTGGTTTCAGTGGTATCAGAGCTTTGGTGACGCTCTTCTGAAAGAAGGCGGCTACCCCGTGGCTCATGAGAGAAGTTAATGAGAAGTTTCTTTTGTCAAGGACGAAGAAGAGAAAGCTCACCGAAAGAAAGAAAGAAAAATTACAAAGTTACCATGGTCATCTTGTTGCAAAAGGGAACCGACCTATAGCACTGCAGTGATAGAGGAGCTGCCATCGCGAATTGCGCAATCCATCGCCTTCAGAGGATCACTAGACTCCAAGGCTAGAGGACCAAAGGACTTGGGAGTGAGCAGCCCAACGCCCGCGCACCCATCAGCACCTCCGTGCGCCCACCTGCAGCCTGCAATAATTAAGAGGGATCCTAGAGCCCTCTAGAGTCTACAGCTCTTTGTTTTCTCAAACTGCGCACTACGCAACACCTCGTTAGCAGCGATTGAAGACCAGCCGCCTCTAGACCACGCGCCCGTCTATGCAGACCTATAGTACCACCGGCAGCCTCTGCCCGCACGCTCGTGACAGTCCGCACAGAACCACAGATGGTTTGGACCTAGCAACATTGAAGAATAGATTTTGCGCCGCCATGCAAGACTTCTGTAACCAATGCCATGCAACCCTGCTATTGGCGACATTTCTGACGACGATTGCCTGCTTCTCACTAATCGTCTTTTCATCATGAGCTCCTTCGATGTGCGTGCCCAATCATAAACTCCCCACCGACGACATCCCTGCACGCGTCTCTTCTGGAAAGACCAAAGTCAAAGTTTTTTCTTTGACCTCCAAAACACCTTAGTCCTCTAAGGTCAATTTCAAACCCAAATAAATTTATTTATTTATTTATTTTTATTTTTTTTAAAGAGAGGACATTCAGCAAGCTACGAGGCCACTATTTTTATTTTTAAAAAAAGAGGAAATTCAGCAAGCTACGAGGCCACTCCACCGACCAGCAAAGGTGTTTTTAAAAAAAGAAAAGAGAGCAAAGCAAAATCTGAAGAAGCTCGAATCAAGAAGGCGATTGGAACCACGAAATCACCGTGCAATTAATTGGAGATCGGTCAAGCGCAAAGACGACTACGAGTGACATCATCGAGCACATATCTCCCACTCTAGTCTTTCTACCTCCGATCAAAGAGCGAGGTAAGTGATTTCTTTTGCTTTATATTTCATACACTTAATCTTCCGCCATCCGTTTTTTACCATAAACTCGAATCACACTTTCTTTCATCCGTTTAATTCTCATACACTTACTATCCTTATTTTTCCTCCGCTCCGCTTTATTTGTATTTATCACATTATCATGGCGCATCAACCACAACCACCCACGCTTCAGGAGCAATTAGACCCACTTCAGGCACTGTTGGCGCATGAGCGTGAGCATAGGGAGAGATTGAAAAAGAAAATCAATGGTAAGAAAAGGAAGAGGCATTCATCTGACGATGAGTCTCGTCTGACGATAATTCCGACGATGATCCTATTATCAGGACAGTCAAAACCACACTGAGAGCACATAGTTCGAGAAAGGAGAATAAGATAAGTAAAAAAGCTTTCTCATTTCAAAATTTCGATGGAAAGAAAGAAGCACGCACTATCTTGTCTTGGATCAATCAGCTAGATGATTATTTTTCAAGGGAGAAATTCTCTGAAAAAGATAAGATTAAATGTGCTGCAAATCATTTAGTGGAGAGTGCTGCACTTTAGTGGAACATCACTAAGCACAGTAAAAGACGACCAAAATCTTGGAAGTCCTTTCAAAAGCTTATCAAGAGAGATTTCCTTCCCTCACATTTCAAAGCAAAAGCCAAACAACAATGGGGCAGGCAGTTCAATAAGGAAACGATCTCCACATACA
Source organism: Dipteris shenzhenensis (assembly GCF_047967505.1). NCBI lineage: Eukaryota > Viridiplantae > Streptophyta > Polypodiopsida > Gleicheniales > Dipteridaceae > Dipteris > Dipteris shenzhenensis. The sequence goes on from NC_141610.1 coordinate 17,461,132, forward strand.
CAGATAGGTTTTGGCAGACATTGATCCAATTACAATCCTTAGAGAAAGTTAATGAGCGAGATCAACGCAGGAAGTATGTGACAGGTTTAAAATCTAAGTTGAGAGCCGAGATTAACATGTTTCATCCTCACTCACTGAACTCTGCGATTTCTCTTGCAATGAATTGTGACAGGAAGAATGGATCCCAAAGGAAGGGAAAGATTTGAAACGGCATGTACCCTTCCATAAGAAAAAGAGATTTGATAAAAAGCCCTTCTTTAAATCTAAAAATGGTTTTGTTCCATAGAAGATAGATTCTTCTTCGAAGCCGAACGGTGGAAATTTTTCGAAGAAAGAAATAAGGTGTTTCAGGTGCAACAAGGTGGAACACATAGTCAATGAATGTCCCGAAAGAAAGAAGACCCCGATGGCAAAAGTGCACATGATCGACGACGACGCAGCCACGCAAGAGGGAGGTAAGTATAATTGTCATGCTCTTCTAAAATTAAAAGTTTCATTAATGGCAAAGAGGTTGTTATTCTCCATGAGTACACAAGATTTCATTTCGGAAAGAGCCTTAGCAAAGCTAAACCTAGAGTCTTTTCCATCTAACTATAAGGTCAAAGCTACTTTTACCAAGACAAAGTACAATTGCACTAGAGAAGTCAAGAATCTTGAAATTTCAATCAAACCCTACAAGGATAGACGAGACTTTTTAGTACAAGGAGTGGACATCATCTTAGGAATGCCATGGAGGCATCATTATAAACCTAAGATAGATTACGATTCACATCAGATGTGGATTGAGAAGGACAAAAAAGAATTATGTCTGAAAAGCTTAATGAAACCTGAGATCAATCCTTTACTCAACCACACACAAGCCAAAAGAGCAATTAGAAAACGTGAGAAGACAAATCTGATTTTGGTGAATACGGTAACAGCTACTCAGCCATACACTAAGCCTATACACCAAAAGTTTCTTTCTCAATTTTCTGATTGTTTCTTAGAGGATTTGCCGCTTGGACTACCATGTTCTCGACCTGAAGATCATAGGATAGAAATCCTACCGGACAATACTCCACCTTATAAAGCTCCTTATAGAGTCAACCAGCTAGAGCAAAAGGAAATTCAAAAGCAAGTGGACGAATTGATAGAGAGAGGATTGATAAGACCCAGCAGTTCTCCTTATTAAGCACCTGTCTTATTAGCCAAAAAGAAAAATGGAACCTATCGAATGTGCATAGACTATCGTGCACTAAACAAAATACAGTGAAGAACAAATATCCAATCCCTAGGATTGATGATCTTTTGGACAAATTGAAAGGGACCAAGGTCTTCAGTAAAATAGATCTCAAAACCGGCTATCATCAAGTTCGTATGGTAGAAGAGGATATATACAAGACTGCTTTTAGAACTCAAACGAGATATTATGAGTTCCTAGTTATGCCTTTTGGGCTAACTAATGCTCCAGCTACTTTTAGTAGAATGATAAACCGAATCTTTCTTAAACACCAAGATTGTGTGGTAGTATTTTTTGATGATATTTTGGTGTTTAGCAAAGACATTGAGGAGCATAAGGAACATCTGAAGCTAGTCTTTTCACTCTTGAAAGAAAATCAATTGTACATAAATCTTGAAAAGAGTAGTTTCTTTCAAGATCAGATAGAGTATCTGGGTCACGTTGTATCCGCCGATGGGATTCGAGTGGATCCAAAGAAGATTGAATGAATAGTCACATGGCCTATACACCGAGATATACACGAATTAAAATCATCCTTGGGATCGTGTAGCTTTTATAGAAAGTTTGTCAAGAATTTCGCATACATTCCACATCCATTCACAGACCTTCTTAGAAAAGCTAAGCATTTCTTATGGACGGAGCGTCAACATAAATCTTTTATAGCTTTGCAACTACCCGATTTCTCTAGACCATTCTTTGTTGTTGTAACTGATGCTAGTGGATATGCAATTGTAGCCGTACTTATGCAAGATGGACATCCAATAGCATATGAGAGCCGAAAATCAAAACCAGCGGAATGCAATATAGTACATATGATAAAGAATTAACCACTGTTGTGCATGCCTTACGAATGTGGAAACAATATTTGATGGGAGCTGAGTTCCTTATTAAAACCGATCAGCAAAGTATCAAGCATTTGTTAACTCAACCACTAATATCCGATAGGCACATCAAGTGGGCATCATTTATACAGAGTTTTCAGCCCATGATTCAGTATTAATCTGGAAAAGAAAATGTAGTTCCGGATGCTCTTAGCACAAAGCCAAGTATTAATCACATCACTGCTGTAGAGACCCAGCCTTTCAAAGGTATGAAGAATTCTTGTCAAGGGGATCTAGACTTTTCCGATATATGGAACAAATTAGAGAATAATAATTGGAATCCTATGTTGGACTACTGATGCAATGATGGATACCTCTTTTATCAAAAGAAATTATGCATCACTCGACCCTTTAGACAAATTGTAATGGAGGAAATGCACCAACCACCATATATGGGATATAGGGGAGTGACTGATAGCAAGGAAATTTCATTGGCCTACTATAAGAAAAGATGTGGCTAAGTTTGTAGCCGAATGCATCACTTGCCACAAGATCAAGAGTGATAAAGGAAAGACCCCACGATTGCTAATGCCTTTGCCTATTCCTACGCAACCTTGGGAACAAATATCTATGGATTTCATAACAGGTTTTCCTACTACAGCGAATCAAAATGATATGATTTGGACGATAGTAGATCGCTTTAGTAAGCAAGCTTATTTCATCCCATGCAAGAAGACTTTAACACCTCAACAAGCTGCACATTTATTCATCAAGCATATCTTTGTTCATCATGGCTTGCCAAAGATTATAGTGTCTGATCAAGATTCGAAGTTTTGCAGTAATTTCTGGACTGCATTATTTCATAATCTAGGTTCTCATCAACTTTTCATCCAGAATCAAATGGACAAACTGAAGTTACAAATAGTACTATTCTAGATATGATAAGATCTTATGCGGGAAGTAAACCAAACACTTGGGACAAATATCTTAATGATAGTTCTCATTCTACAACTCGAAGAGCACTGTGACGCCAAAATTTCATATTTTTTATTTGACATTGGTATTGTTTTTCTCTATGTTTAATAAGAGTTTGAGTATCAGGTAATAGCCTAGCAGCTCTCACTTATTTCTATTTTCTAAGATATTGTATGAGATTGAGAGGATGAGTGGAATGGATCATTGTAAATACCATGTGTATGAATGATAAATACCTTAATATGGGGTGAGAGTTATTTGTGTATGGGATATTATGGAATTTTTAGAAAATAGGAAGAGTGAGTCATATAAAGAAGTGGGCTTATGTCCATGTGTTCCAATAATATAAGAGTGACCACATGCCAAGCGTGTGGAAGACATGTGGAGGAGTGTGAAGTCAAGAGGAATCCTTTTAAAATTCCTATGTGGACATATGAAAAAGAGAGGGTCCCTATGGGCTCCATGTGGGGAGACTCTTGACTTTCTCAATATTTTAAGAGTCTTGAGCATCTTTTAATGGGACACAGATAGCAATTGTAAAGAGATGAAGGAGGGTGCAAAATCTCTATAAAAGGAGCCCTCCTCTCCCTTGTTCATCATCTCTTCCACCATTAGGCCTCATGTTGCTGTAGCTCTAGTCTCCTCAAGCCTCTTCCATGAGCTTTCTCTCCCTCTTGTAAATATTCTCTTATGTAGACTCTTGAGTCCATCTCTCTCTAGTTCATTCTCTCTCTATGAGTAGTCTTGGAGCTTCCGCTTCCTCCTGTACATATGAAACCTCTTCTTCTCCCTTGGTTCTCTCTCTTGAGTGTCTCTTTCCTTTTTCAATTGTTTTCTCTTCCAAAGTGCTCAAAAGTGTTGTCTATTCGGCCCCTCATTGCGCATACATGGTTTATCTATTTCCCAAGCCACAAAGGGAGCTCTTCCTTCCCTCCTAGGCGACCTCTATGGGACTTGCATCGTTGATGAAGTCTAAGCATGGAGGTAGTATTCTCCCAAGTCGGCACCAGTAGAAGGAGTAGGTGTTTCTTATGACAGTTTGACCCCCTGTCAATATTTTGCTCATAACTTTTCGCTCGGTGGTCCGATTTAGACAAAACTTATATCAATATGAAGCTCTCTTTAAGGACCATCATCTTAGGTCTTCAATTATTGTATTAGATGTCAAACCAAAAATCTATGACTCTCTGTGTGTGACTGTTTCTTTTTTAGACAGTTTTTACCCCCGTCTAATAAACCGCCCATATATTTCTAACCGCTTCTCTGTTTCTTTCGAAACTTATATCAAAGCAAAGCCCATTTCAAGGCGCATCTCAATATGTGTTTGAATATTTGATATCATGTCTCTGCTGAAATTTATGGGTCTCTGTGTCTAATGACAGTTTGCAGAGTATTTTGAGCTAATTCTAAAGGTATCTAAGAAGGAGGTGCAATGTTTCCTCGGAACCTACCCATCCGACCCAATCAACCCCTTCAGACTCCTCGATATATATCAATTCATGTCATGTTGAACCGCAAGATCTTCTTTCAACAGCATATCGCTCTTCTCTTTGGCGCAGACCAGCTTGCTGAGATTATGGCCTCCGCTGATCCTTTCCTTCTCCTTACTTGAGTACATCACTTCGGATGTTAGCATCTTCATTCTCATGTAAGGGAGGATAGTATGGTGTGGTCTCTTGGTATAAAAGCTTCTTTTAATGTCCCTTTCTCAGTGATGAATATCTCTATCACTCAGTTTAGGAAGTGAAGAGGTGCGTGAACTCCTGGCAACTATGAGAGACTTTTGAAACCCGTTTGAAACCTCCCGTTTCAGAAACTCCTGGCAACTATGAGAGACTTAAGGACCCTTAAGTCTCTCATAGTTGCTAGGAGTTTCTGAAACGGGAGGTTTCAAACGGGTTTCATACGGGTGAAACAGGTTTCAAAAAATGAATGAAACGGGTTTCATTCGGAATGTGAAAATATGTGCATTCATACCTAGGGTATGCATCATGCCATATAAATGTGCAAATAAAGATTATAAGTGACTCCATAGTACAGACATGATACAAAAAACATACATATCAAGTATAAGCACCATACATACTGAATCCTGATCATACAAAAAGCTAGTCATCAATGATCATACATTATACATACTAGAGTACTCAATGATCATCTTCACACATACATACTGAATGATCATACATATTGATAATTGAATCCTGATCATACTGATCATGCATATTGAATACTGATAATAATAAAACCTAGAGTCATCAATAAACCTCCCAAGACCTCCATGGTGATGGACCATGAAGGTAAAAAGGTCAAACTACAACTGGAATCCAAAGTACTGTCTATCAATAATAAGTGACACAGTCACAAATCAAAAGTCAAGCCTCATCATCAATGTCAACATCTTCCTCCTCAACCAAATCCATGTCCTCATCAGCCTCCTCCTCGCTGCTTCTGGAACTCCCAGAAGACTCATAAAAAGCATCCTCATGAGATGTAGGTGCAATCGAAGTACTGGCACCAGCTGCCTGGGAGGATCGGGTGAGGTGAGATGAAGCCATGATCTCCTCATACAACATGGTGTAGATATCCCTCTCCTCAGATGGAATCAACGGCATCTCGTTGCACTTTGTGATGTCGATTTTGTAGGGATTCACCTGCCGAGGCTCAAAGGGGTAGTCCGTTTGCTCGAGCAATCGTAGATTGCAATGGCAAAAGACCAACCTCTCCAATTGCACAGTGGACAATCTGTTCCTCTTCTTCATATGGAGTAAGGCCCATGTACTCCAGTTTCTCTCACAAGGTCCAGAGCTACAGTCTTGTGAGAGAACTTGCATCGCTATGCCTCCTTCAAATCAAACAAGAGACATTCTCAGACTTTACAGTTTAGTGGCAGCTTCCAATTGCTGAGCTATACCCACATGTTTTCAAGTAATAAGAAAGTATTGCCTCCAGGGTTAAGTATTACCAAGTAGGGTGCCTCAATGCCATATTTTTCCCACCAAGAAACTGCTCCTAGCTGAGTCTCCTCTCTCTGTGCATTGCATGATCCAAAAACACCGCTTCGGTTGCGGAAAAGAAGACGCTCATCCTCAAGCTTCAAAAGCAGATCATCATTATCTCTCACGATCTTGCTCATATAAGCTGACCACCCATCCTCTAATTCTCTATCGAGATATTGCTGCTCATTCCTCCATAGAGGATGAAGGATATGAGCAACAGTATGGATTGGCCTATTAAACCAATCCCAACGCGTGTTCCAGATCTCCTTAAGGTCTTCAATCCTTCATAAAAAATTATGAATCAAAGGCAAAACCGATAATGTTTAGAAAAAATGAAAACATAGATTAAAAGGAATTCTAAGCATGCCACTTTGCTAATTGGAAAAATGCTGAACTTCAAAGGATGACTCATGAGTACGGGATACCTGTCTGCAGATAGGTGAGTACATGCATCAAAGGCTTCCCCCACTTTGTCCATGAACTCATAGAGAAGCCCAATGGTGCTCCCCTCCATATCTGTCAATCGGAGAACGCTGTACATGGGGTTCATTGTCTTCACTAGAGCTGCAGCCTCCTCCCACCATGCATCTCTCATGACCATACGGCTGAAACCAATTGCTTTGGGCTCATTCCTATCCCCCCATTGCTGCCAATCACGGAAACAATTGTACGCAGCAAGCCATGCCGCACTTGAACAACCCTCTCCAACATAATGAACATATAAGCAAACCGTGTCTTTGAGGGCTTTAAAAGGTCAAGGTCACTATTTTCCCTGAACATGCTCACGACCTTGGGTCTTTTGGTTACAAAATTTACCATGCTCAAAGCTTTAGAAAAATATATGAGAAACCCAAGGCAACTTTGCCATGTCCTCAATGGCAAGATCCAAACTATGAGAAGCACATGGTATCCAAACAATAGTGGGAAACTCATCCTCAAGCATCCTTCCCATGGACACACAATTGGAGCCATTATCTGTGATCACCTGCACCACATTTGCTATACCAATCTCAAGAATAGCTGTGCACAAATGAGACCATATATATGCACCTGTCACCACTGTCCCTGAAGCTGATGCATCTATAGCACAAAGGAACATAGTTCCTTTGCAAGAGGAAACTGGAATGTTGTAGACATTTCTTTTCCTCACATCTGACCAGCCATCACATAGCAAGGTGCAAGCATACTTTTGCCATGTTCGCTTCAGAGGCTCTAGCTCTCTCATCAATGCTTCTTTCTCATGGTGAAGCTCTTTTGTACGCAATGTCTCATAGCTCGGACCCTCCCACTCACACCCAATACGCGAGATAGCTTGCATAGTTGTAAACTACTCGGTGCTTTCTATCAATTCAAACAACGGATTTTGCAGAGGCATTTGAATGAGATGATTGCGAGTTGCCAAACACATATACTTGAACTTAAGAGTTTGCAATTAAGCTGGAATTAAGACTTATACAGCTTAAACACAAAGTGACATCATTGGAGAATGCAATATGATTGAGGGGCCAAGACGGGGCCCCCCCCTTATCCAGGCTCACTTTATTCTTGAAAATGGAGATACAAGACCAAGGTGCAATGCACCTTCCAAACTGATGAACTCAGTGAAAACCTAGGACCTAGATACAAGACTCAAGAGCATATGTACAAGGTAGACAACAAAAAGGAGGACTCCAAGCTCAGGTTTCAGCTCTTGGCTTGCCCAATCCACAAGGAAGAAGCCTGCAACAATCACCACTTACATCCAACATTAGAGACAAACACTAGTTTCTAGAAAGATAGTAGAAACAACATGAAATAGTGATGTAAATGAGATAAACTTGACAGTACAGGCTCCCTTCGTGACTTGGCCCTTTTGTAGATGAAGTCCTTGATGCCTCTGAAGCTACCTTGGGTGAGGAGAGTGTGGAAATGGGGCTGGAATGAGAACAGCTTAGAAAAACAGCCTGTAGGCTAGAGAGAGAAAGCTTTTATGGAGTGATAGCTGTAGAGAGAGAGTGCCTATGCTGATCCCAAGGGAGGAGATGTAAGAGAGGAGCTGCTGCTGTTCCAGAGGTGCACAGAAAGGCAGATTTCTGCAAGGGAAATGGGCTGGAACAGTAGAGAGAGAAATTCTGCAGTAGAGAGAGAAAGACTGCAGCAGGAGAGAGAAAGGGGCTGTGGCTGCTCCAGGCTAGGTGAAGGAGAGAGGATGCTGCTGCTGTTCCAGAAGAGCTGAGAGGGGGCAGATTTCTGGAGAGGAGGGGCTGGAACTGTAGAGAGAGAATGTGCTGTTGTAGAGAGAGAAAGTGCTGCTGAGGTGAGAGAGTGGCCTGTGGAGAAGCTGGCTGCACACAAGGAGCTGGAGAGGTTCTGCTGCATCATCTAAAAGGAGGGAGAAGAAAAGTGACGAAATTTTCATGTGTGGAATGAAGGGGAGAGGTCTTCTTTTATAGGCTCAGCCCCCCTCCTAGGCCTAGAGTGGAAGGTGGACACTTGTCCCAGATTTTTGGTGGGCTGCAGTCCCAAAGAGGACAGCCCACCACTTGCCCTAAATCTACCAGATTTGGGGCCAAACACTTGGCCTGCATGCCCTGCCACTTGCCATGCATGCTGCCACATGTGTGGGACAGGTGGACTGACCTGCCAGCTCAGATTCCATGTGGCAGTCTGCCACGTGTCAGCTGCCACGTCACTCCCAAAAACCCTAAAATTTCAAAGTTGTCAGAATTTAATTCTGATCGCACACACGGGTTCCTAACAGCTTAGACTATCTATTGACGTACTCTAAGGTCATAATTGAGCCATACTGAGCTCATTTGTTTGTCGTCTTATCTTGTATCTCCATTACTCTTGGCATGCTGCCAGGCCCACACCCAAAGCTCAGGGAACATTCTCTTGAATGGTTCCTAGGTCGGTATGCAATCTGTGCATTTGATTGGTCCCATGTTTGGGTACTCAGGTGGGGTGTGGTTTCTAGATGTCCCTCTCAAAGAGAGGCCATCACTCTTGTGGGTCACTAATGCCCATAACCCCAAGCAAGGGGGTCCACCCTCAAATGCTAGACCTAGTCCCCATTGTCCGTAACTGAACAGAAGGAAAACATTTCATTTCTTAATAAGCATACTATTGAAAAACAAAAAGAAATAGTACCAAGCAAGTGGATACATGTTGAAGCAGGATGACAATAGTAGACTTCCAACGAGCGCTTCGAGTAATATTGAAAGACAATGCACATTGCACAAACAAGGGCCAATACCAAAGCCCTTTGTTCGAGAAAAGTGAGCCTGCAATCTCTGAAATGTCCCATGATGCGGCTCAGCACAAAAGTTGCAGGTCCACTTGGCTGTGCCACTCTTATCATAGTGTGCACCAAAGGAATTGAAGGTGACATTGCTCCACAACGCACTACCTTTTCGAGGCATCTTCTTGCTTGCAAAAAGTGATGTAGAACAGCAAAAGTAATTGCAGCTTTGCAGCCTACATCATGCATGCAAAATGAGCAGATGAATCAAGAGAGGAGCGTTAGATTTCAGAAACATCAGAAAGAGCAGATTTCAGCCTGCATGAAAGGATGCAGCGCCAAATTCAAGAAGAAGGGTAGACTATAGAAAGGACGATTGAATGCACATTGGGGATGATTGGGGGCACAAACCTTGAGAATGAGCAAGAGGGAGCGTACGGGCTGCACGGACGGAGCGTACGGGCATACGGAGTGCACGGGCGTACGGCGAAATGCTTTTTTGCCCCCTTTTGAACCCTACCCAAAAATTAGGGCTGTATGAAACTCGTTTCATACATATGAAACGTTTACACATTTCATACGGGTTTCATACAAGTATGAAACGCGTTTCATATGCAACTAGGCTCTCTCTCTCTCTCTCTCTCTCTCTCTCTCTCTCTCACACACACACACACACTTACTAAAGGTTCAGCAGCTTTCAAACTCAGTATTCTCCTACAAAACTTGCATCAACTTCAGAATGCTCGCACTTCAAGATCAGGCTATGGTGAAAGACAGCAAAGCAATTCATCAAGCAAAGAAATCGTAAAATCGAGGAGAGAGGAAGAGGAGAGAAGGGTACACACACACTAGGGGGCAGAAATAAGGGCTGCTGCCCCCCCCCCCCCGCCCCCCAGGGGAGCAAGAAGATGACAACTCCCATTCCAAGAGAGAGCATGGAAGATCTGAACTTATAGACTTGGCATTAATGTTTTCCAAAAGCTGCCGCCTGCTTTTAGCCAAAGAAGGCTGGCTTTCTCAAAAGCTGAGCTTTCTTCGTCAAATAATGTAATTGCTTTTGCCCTAGTGGGCCCTCTTTTACAGCTGGTCGCACCTTTGCTACGTGCTTTCCCCCTTAAAAAGTGGGGAAATTTGGCACTCTCCAAGGCCCCGTCACAAATAAAATAATACCCAACACATTTCACCCATTAGAGGTTAACTCATTCCAATTCTCTGGACTAATCCTAGTCCCTTCTAGGCATCCCCACTGAGCACATAAACAAATGCAGACAATAAAAACGACACTTTCGCTAGTTACCAGAGTCAATTCTCTTTGACCTAAGTCAAAACAAAATAGCTCTCTTTATTTCTTGGGATAATTACAATTCCCTGACACTTGCACCTAATAAAGTATATCCATCTAGTCATCGGAGATGACACATCACACTTTTATATTTAGCAAGCATGGGTATCACCAGCCCACATGCCACTAAGACTTCACTTACCATGAGAATGGCTTTATTCAAACACTCGAACACCTATGGATCCACATCTCCTACATGGCACAGATTCCCCTGAATTAGCTCCCGACTTCATTCCAAATGGTCCAAAAGGCAAGATCTGAGATTGCAACCACACATCACCGCCAAGACCTAAGGCTTTGCACTCTTCGACACGCATGATGTGGAGACAAACGAGCATGTACAATATGCCCCAAATACTATGAGATTCATGGCCGATACCATTGCTTGTTCACTCATGGGTACATGGACATGAACCAAACACTCATGTTGGACATGGTCTATATCAACAAGATATCATATAGATTTCCATAGATCAACTCCGGCCAGGACAGGGGCCTCCCAGCCCTAAAAATTTCCCATTGGGAGGTCACGTGCTTATCCGGGAGAGCACTTGCAGGCTGCAGTAGCGGGGCTCCAGAAGTGCAGCAATTGCACTAGAGGAGACAGCAAAGGAGTAGCAGCAAGGTATACAGGGTCAGCAGCCAGATCCAGCCTCCAAATGTGCATCCAAGCACAAGAGGAGGAGAATAGAAGGCTTCAGCAGGGTGCAGCAAAGGAACCAGTAAAGGTTCCAGTAGACCCTAGCAATTGCAGAGAGCTCAGGTGATGAGCAGATGATAGAGGTGCAAAAGGGAAGCTGATGGAGAGTTGTGGCCTCCTCCCAGAGCCACTGAAGATCTCATTGAGAGGCAGATTAGAGCGACGGTTCATGGCTTTAATTCCAGCACTAGTGGGCAGCACCTTAATGTCCATGTAGTGTGGTTTATGAGTGCAATTTGTGTAATACACTGGGTCCTCTCTTTAGACATTCTTATTCAGTTATTGGTATCTTGCTGTCTATTCCAAGTCTATGTATGCACATCTCAAGTAGGATCTAGAGTTCTCAAGTGTGATCTCGTGGTTCTAACAGGGTACCAAAAGCTAGGACTTGAGGTAGAAGTACATGTTCAGATATATTTCCAACATGGCATCGAAGCCAGTTTACGATTCAGAGGTAGTAAGAGTCGATAAAGGTGATTGAGCTCCAAGGACCCACAGATCAACACGAGAGGTTCAAAAGGTCAACTTGAAGAGTGTGTTTAAAGGAAGAAGAAGGTGAGCAAAGTGTGCTATCTGTCACTTTACTTTGCAGTTTCTTTCAAAAGCCGATGGCTTTAAAGGATGTGTTTGGGGACAATGGCGAGCTGGACAGGAGCAACCACAGTTGGATCCAAAATGCACCCCTTACGATAGTGGTGTCAAGGTGTACAAGACATGTGGTGACGCCTCTTACCATAAGGGGCGCACCCAAAAAGACAAAATGAAACTTTTTTTTTGTCTTTTTTGCAAGTTTCTTCCTTTTTCCTCTTGTTCTTTTTTTTAAATAGGGGAGGCCAGTTATAAGACATTTCATACCTTCTCTCTCCATGGCCTCTCCATTGCCTGAGGTTCTGATCTAATGCTTGATACCCATCCATGTTCAGCCTCTCATGTTCATCCACGCTCAAGTTCTCAATTGATTGATGAGTTATGAGTTGTACCATGTGTAATATGTTCGCTCTCAATTTAATTCAGATTTATGATGTGTACTGAGTTTTAAATTCATCTAGAAAGAGGAAAAGAGAAGAAGTACAGGGACAAAAACACACTGGACAAGGCCTTACTTGCATCAAACAAAGGAAAGGCCAACAAGGTCAAACTTGGACAAGGTAAGCTCAAGACTGATGGTGACTCCTAAAGAGAGGCAAAGGACTCTTGAGAGAGTGGGGACAAGAAAGGTGAAATCAACTGTGACAAAGGCTTATACAAAGGGAGAAGGCTAATCAAAAAGTAGTCAACTTTCTCTGCATCCAAGCTACAAGTGCCTCTTGAGACAAATTCTCATTTTACTCTCACTCAAACAAGCATTTTGAAGCAAAAAGAATTGTTAATGGGTAACACAATGCTAAAATGGCAAGTTTCAAAAGGTATAGCCTATGCTTTCCATAATGTCAATAGCCAAGCCAAAGCCAAGTCCGTCTAGTGGAGCCAAGGTGTAGACAATTGTCAAGTCATCCCAGGCTTGCAGTTTTTCAATGGTTGTCTACAATAGTGGATGGCATATAAATTGCAGCCATATAGAGTCATAAATAGGCTCAACCAACGAAAAGCATTCCATGTCCTCGCTTATCCATGTTTTTTAAATATCATGATGGGTGAATTCAATTCCCATAGCTACAACTACCAAGCAATCCCTATTATTAACAATCTTTTATAATACACAATTCAATTCCCATACCTACAACTACCCAGCAATCCCTATTATTAACAATCTTTTGTAATACACAATGACGTTTAACCACACTTCGATTGAAATTCTTAACAAGGGGACTGCCCAACGCGTTCACGATGCTTGAATGATGCACGAACCTTTTACCTTTCAAGACGCAAATCGACGGGGAATGAAGACACTAAGTTCCTTGGTATATTGCAATAACACACCTGAAATCCTTTTCCAATGGTAATGCCGGCGATGTCAACATACTGGCCAGGAAGAAAATGGCGTACGGAGATTGGAGTGCCCACTGGCAACAAAGCATCGTCTGTTACAGGAAACTCTACAAGCTTGCGTTTAAGGGGAACATCATACTTCTTGAAATGTCCGAGCACTGGTTTAGTGAGTTGCTTGGGCTTTTTCTGCCCGGCTCCGATCTGTCAAAATCAGGAAAGGCAGGATATCGAACGCAGGGTCTGTTTCTTTCAAAATATTCACTGCTAGTTTGCAAGCGTATTACTGTGGCCTCAAACGTCGGGGAAGAAGCTATCGTTAAGCCAGCATTCCCTTTCAGCTGACAGAAGGGTTTAAAAAATCAGGAAGTACCTGAAGTGCAGTCGTGCAATCTTTCCCACTGAGTTTCACCTGGGTGACAATGTTATCGTCGAACCAAAGGACCGTGAAAGGGAGACGCTTGCCCCACTTATCCCAATCGGCTGTCATGCCACATTTGACAGCGATGGCACCGGTACGGAAAGAATGAGGGCTCATGGGGCGGGGTTTAGCGTCGAGGTCGATGCCACTGGCGCGGGCGATGTCCTCAACGGAAGCTAAAGACTGGGAAGAGAAGGGGAAAGAGGCAAAGGCAGAAATTTTCGGGAAGGAAGGGAAGAAAGAAGGGGAGAGACGAGAGATGAAGGATCTGGAGAGCATATTGGGATGCGGAAAGATCATGGGAAGCGAAGTCTGGCGATGGAGCTCATAACAAACAGAAGCTACGAATTGCTCTTCTTCTTCTTCTCATTCATCTTCCTCTTCAACTTCACTCATCTGCAGTTTCTTTCACACACACCAAAACCCCCCCTTAAACCCTCTCCATTAACCTCTGGTTTAGCTTTACCTCTTCCCTCACAACCATCCTCTCCTTCACAACCCTTTCGTCGCGCCTCACGACCTTCTAGGCAAGCCCCCCCCCCCCCCTCCCCCCTTCAGAAAATGCATGGTCAAGCAAGCCCTCCTCCCCTCGCGTTTGGACAACAACAATGGCCAGTCTACAAGGGCACTCGAATGACCCTCGTCCTCTCATGCCTCTTCTTCTACTAGGACGAGCTGCCACTTGCACAACAATCATCGTGCCCGCCATTCACCCCCCTTGGACAAACTTGGGCTCGCCAAACTGCCTGGGGGGCATGTTCTTAAGAATCAAAATTTTGACACCTCGCACCTCGTGACAGCTCGGCTATACTGGCTTGTGCATGTGGTGTGTATTGACCCTTGCGCGCCAAAAGGGAAAAAATGTTGGCTTCAATGGGCAAGGGCTTGGTTTGTATCATGCCTCAATCCTCACTCCTTTGTACACACACATCACAGGGCTCGCTTCAGATGCTAGTTACTTCTCCTACCACTTGCATTCATCACTTCGATGATGCTTGTTTTTTATTGCGTCGTGCTTGTGAGTGCTGCCAATGTCACCTCGTTGTCCAACAACCATAAATGCCCATGGTTATCATTTTCCACCTGGGAATGGCTAATGGCTCCGCTACCATTCCTAGCCCAGAAATCGCCTCCCCATCCCCGACATCAGTCAAGAGGAGAATCCCATAAAAGCAATTACTAATCCCTTATTTTGTTAGCTAGGAAGTAAGGACACGTGGAAAGCTTAGGGAGAAGAGCTGCCACGTGTCGAAAAAAAGGGCGTCTTAGATGCAAGAGCAAGTAACTACAGACGCAAAGATGGAAAGTTAGGGGTAACACTCCCCCTCATGCCAAGAGATGAAAGGTCGAAGGACAATGTAATTACAGCCTATTCCACCCTCCACCCCTACCCTTTGGATTCTTGCAACACCCCCCATCCCCCTTAGTGAACCCCTCGCTCCGTACTCGATGATGATGCCACTAGCCCTTAAGACAGTCCGCGAGTCATAGTAGCCCTGGTCCACATCAATGGTTTTGGGGCTTCATGGAGCTTTGCACCCCTTAGATTCTCCATGAGGATGTAATAAGGCCTATCGAGTGGATCAAAACGAACAAATGTATCAAATCCTACAAACTTCAGAGGCTTTCTATCGACCTATCAACAAATGGTCTCATGAGCGTGAATTTACATCGAGGCTATGCCTATCGGATTGTCTAACAAACTGTCCCAACATCAACAATCTTTACACAAAACTAGTGGTAGGGAAAGGTGTAAAACCATTACCACAAGATTTATCTTTCTTAATCTCTCAATTGAGCGTCTCAAATTTGCATCTCGGTCTCCTATCTATCGTCCAAGCATCTCAAATTTGCATTCTGGAATCCTTTAACGGAATATCACATGTACTCCACGATGTACAATGTACTCTAGGAAATTAGAAACTAAATTTAAAAGAGTGAAAATTTAAGATCAATTTGTGTTCACAATTGATGGGGATCCAATGATCTACAAAATGAAGAGCTAATCCATGCATGAAAGCCACTATAGCTCCTTTGGTTGATGTATAGCAAGGAGGCAAAAAGTGTTCACTTTCTTGTCTGTTGCAGCCATCCAACCCTGTCTCTCTCTCTCTCTCTCTCTCTCTCTCTCTCTCTCTCTCTCCCTGTATGGTTTCAATGAAGCCCATCACTTCATTCAAGTGTTCGTGTGCTTGTGTCACCTATTGAAAGTATTAGGCATCAAAGATTCAAGAGCTTGGAAAATGTGTATGCATTCATCCATTTAACATCTCTAGTCATGCAGTCTAGTGCATAAAGTTGCATGTTCTGTTACAGATAGGATTGTAGGACTTTTTGCAACTATGAGCAAGCCTTAAACGGGTCTTGAATTGCAAGTTCAAGAGATCCAGGGATTAATGTTGAAAAGTAAGACGAAATGGGTGGTGAAGATCACATTGGACAGAGCATGCCTATTTGGCAGCAACAATTGGAATCACCATAAAAGTAACCAAGATGAGCACATGGGCTACATGATATGAATGACGACATAGAGATGAGCAAAGGCATGGAGCCATTGCAATGGGTAGACTAGAGCATGAAGATGAACTTTTGGGTTGAGGAATGTTGTGAAGGAGTGGATAAATTGATCAAGAAAAGGCAATTTTAGTGCAAAAATTCAGTGGAAGAGCCAAAGGATTAGAGCAAAATTTGATGGAGGCAACAAGCAATGATGAAGCCAAAGGATTAGAGAGAAAATTGATGGAGCCAAAGGATTAGAGAGAAAATTGATGGATGCCGCAGCAATGCCACACTAGTTTTCATTACTTTCCACTCATATACTCCCAATCCTATTGGTTTCCTCAAAATCTTTGCACATATGTGCTCTCGAGCCCTACTACCATCGCTCGCCAAAGCTTTTGAGCACCTTTTTGTGCAACTTTAAGCTACATCTTTACAAAACCAATAAGACACCAACCACTTATTGTCTCTAGTTCAGTTTGGCAATCTAAAACTTCATGTTTAGCTACTTGCCAAACAAACTATAGCATGACTTATCCAAGTATTTCTTGGACCTACACAAAGGCATGATTGCATAATAGGACTCCCATCCATTCTCTTGCTACAATTTTTGTTGAGTATGGCAATCATGAGGTCCAAGCATGGAACTAGTGAGAAACCATTGGCCTATGGGGATAGACCACATACATTAGCTAGCAAATTACCCCTAGTATAGGAACTAATAAAGGAGCTTTGGCTAGCACAAGGACATGGCTACCTAGCTTTCAATAAACACTCAACTGAAGCTTACACTGTTCCTTATAAGCTTTTTGTTTTGCATGAACATTCGTTTATAAGTATGCATTTCATACTAGAACATGCACCCAATCCATTGTTTCATTCTTGGTGAGCACGCATCAGTAAGGGGATGATAATAATATAAGGGGTGAGGTGGCAATAGATTTAACATAACAACAACTGCACTAGCCTTGAATCTTTGCAACATATGAATTGCCAAGAAACTTAACTCCCAAGGGTGTAAAAAGGTGATGGAGGCAACAATGACACCTCTAATGGTTCAATGGCATAGGTGATGATAACTTGGAAAAGGCTGCTAGTCAATTCTATCTTGCCATTCCATGTTTGTATAATGGATGACCACAATAAATGAGCAACAACAAATGTGCACCTTAAGCTTTGCCAAGCCTTTTAAGGTCAAAGAGGAAAATATCAATTGAACTCTAGTTTTGCATTTCATGATAAGCTAGGTTAAGGGTAAAGAGCCTTAAGAGCCTTTACATCTACTTGATGCTTTTAATCAAAATTCTTTATTTGACCATTACAAAGGACATTGTATAGAGCTTATTATTAATCCACACTCTGATGTCAATAGAAAATGCATAGAACCTCTAATACAAGCAAAAAGAACTCCTTAAGTTGGGCAGCATTGGCTCCCTAAATGGGAAAATGAATGATTTATTGACTTCAAAATAAGCCTCCCCTAGTGGAAAGAGAAAAAGGAGTAAGACAATAGTATGAGGGGGACCCTTAAGGTGCCATATGTACTCAAATCCCACCACTACCACGAGGGCTAGCAGAGACAATTGGTAGTGAGTCACCATTGATTCCACCTGGTTTGGTAATAGAAATGACTAGATTGTCCATGGATGCAATCTGCGGTATAAAATTTGCACAGTGGAAGAGGCTGAGCGACAGTGCATGTTGATAATCTTTACCTCCATTGAAGCTGGAACTTTAGATGGCGTAGCGTGAAAAGGGGTAGATCTTGGACAGCAATATGCCATTGTGTCCAAGCAAATTGTTGGCGGGAGGCTTCCTAGGTTGCTTGTGGGCGTGAGGAGGCATGCAATGGTGGTGGTGTTGGAGGCACAGAGGTCATTGTCTGGTGATCAAGGCATGGCTGTGAATTAGAGGCGATGGAAGAGTGCAGGTCATGGAAGGGCCGATCACAAGATTGTGACACCCTTGCCCTAGTTTGCTGCTGTGATCCATCAACCACAAGGCACTGTCGCCCTCGTGTGGATTTTTCTTCTACCTCCTTATTTTTATGCATGTGCTAGCACGTTGATCTACTTGCTTGACTGCCTACGCTTGTATGCTTGTTAGAGAGAGAGAGAGAGAGAGAGAGAGAGAGAGAGAGAGAGAGAGCCTTTTTCTCTACTTTTCTTATCCTTTCTTTTGTTGTAGATTCACTTTTATTGGAAAAGACTAATGTATTATATATATATATATATATATATATGTACATATACATATATACATACACACACACACACACACACATGTAGCTCTATCGCGTGCACACCTCTCTCTCTCTTCCTCTCTCACTTCCGCTAACATGGTATCACAGTCGATGGTGCTCCCACTCCCTTCATGAGTGTCAAGCCCTCCTTCCATGAGGCATCTTTCATTGAGAGAGTTTTCCATTTGAGAGACAACAATCCCTTGTTCCATCAAGGCATTAAGCCCTTGCTTCCATCAAGCCACAAGGCCTCTCTTTGAGCCATCTTCATCACCTCTCATGCTCATCTTCTAGAGCTCATTCCCCTCTCTGATTTGTACTAAAAAGCTCATCATCCCGAGCTATGGAGAGTGAGATACATTCATTTTCTTCTTGAGAGGAATTTCGTTCATGTTTGAGAGGGTAATATTCTTTGAGGAATTTCGTTCTTCTTCAAGAGAAAGAGTATATGCATATATACATACACACACACACACACACACACACACACACACACACACACACACACACACACACACACACACATACACACACATATAATATATATATGTGTGTGTGTATATATACACACACATATATACACACACACACACATACACACATATACATATACATATACATATACATACATATACATACATACATACATACATACACACACACACACACATACATACATACATACATATATATATATATAACCAATACATCTTTTTAGGAGGACCATCCAAGGCAGAGGACCCTTAGACTCAATGAAAATCAAACACTCAATACATATCATTTTAGGAGGACTGCCTAGGGCAGAGGACCCCAAGATAACATCAAGCATGTAGTAAATCTGTTATGATAAGAGATGTCCTCCAAGTAGCCACTGCACATGTGTGCACATCCCTATGAGACGATGATGATGTCGATGAAGCTCTAAGTAGGAATGCCCCAAAAGATGTGACGGTGAAGTCCATCGGGTAGCTAAATGGAGCACTCACATAGTGACTCTCAAAATGGCTGTATGTATGTATGTATGTATGTATGTGTGTACACATACATACATACATACATACAATATATATATATATAGTCTCTTTGCCTTAATACTTTTCTACTTGTATAACCTTTAATTTTTTATTGTATTGTAATTTCCTTAGGATTTTTTTCTTTATCTTCTCAATCCTTATTTCCTCTTTAAAGCTTCCTTCTTAATTTCCATTATGTGCTTTAGATTTTTTGCTCTTGATTTTTTGTTATCCTATTAAAAAATTCTAATGATGAGAAAATTTTAATCAGTTAATCTTTAGATTGATTACATTGAAATAATGTATAGTACATTTTTTTTGGCTCTTGCCTTCTCCTATGCTTGTAATTTTTTATGGGGGATTTTTCTTGAATTCTCAAAAAAAAAATCTTTGAAATAAATGTATTCATGCTACTCTTTATTCCTTGTATTAATTCACTAGACTAACCTTGGATTTTTTTTGTACTAAACTTAAAATTTATTATTAAAGTGGATCCAATTAATCTTGTAAGCACCCTAGTTTTCTTTCAGGGCTTTTTCCTTTAACAATTTAATTCAAATTTGTACTTCCCAAAAAATATAAAATAGTTTACACATTCTAGCCTTTGAAGAGTGACAACTACCCCCCTTGATGTTCTAAATGTTTACTTGAAAGGAGTCGATTACAAACCCCCTTATATTTAAATTGTCATATCTATTGTAGATTCTTGATGGTAGTCTGGCTCTTTGATACAAGTGATAACAAGTGCAGTGCACATGCATTACCCGTCTTCTCTCGCAAATCTATGTTGTTCTAACATCTAGGTTTGTTTGGATGGTGGCAGGTAAGCGGACCCAAACCTTGGAGCCTAAACTTCTTGACAGATTCGACACTTGTATACTTATTTGTGAATAATTTCTATTTAATGTTTTTAAGTTATTATATGACTGAATTGATTGTATGGTTCATTTATTGATGGGATTATTAAATCTAAACACACAATTGATCTCCCAACTAGCCCTTGGTCAGGCTAGTACCATACAATCATTTTTCGGTTTAGTAATGGCTACTCTTTCCTTTGATTTCTAACTATTGGTTTCTTGTGCAAAAACACTCGATCCAACCACTTATGAATTTGCATTATGCAACTACTTATGGCATTAATTTGAAAAAACACTTTTTACACTTATAATACATTTTGATTTTCTACCTCGCATTCTATTACGTGGGCAATAAGTTCCACATGGTGGGCTTACTCCCCACAATGTGGTCTTACCCTTTGGGATGGGGATGGGACACACACACACACACATTTTTTATATTCTCTCTCTCTCTCTCTCTCTCTTCCAATTTCTTTGACACACTCACACCTATGTGCTTTTTGCTCCCCCGTATATGAAATACTCGAATTTCCCCTAGCATTACTTTTGCTTTACCTCTAGACCTAATATCTTTTGTATTGAATTAGCTATTGTATTAAAATTTCCTTGTATATTTATTTTGTCTCTTTAAAATTTTTTCATATATAATTATATTGGCTCTAGTATAATGGTCCTCTTATAATTATTCATTTATGGACTTTGGATTAATAATGGCTCTTAGTATACTTATAATATTTTAAACATTTAAATTAGTGTGGTCTAGCATATGGTGGGTAAACTTTAATGATCTTGTAGATAAAACGTGGGGATTAATATTGAGTTAACTAGTCATAATGATGACCATGTGTAGCTATGTGGAAAAGCGATGGAGAATTACTTATTTTGGAGATATCTTGGAATGGGAGGTATGGAACTCACCCACATTCTTCCTCTCCTATGTAATCTAATGTGGCTTCGACTTCTGCAAGCTGTGGTAGTCTTGATAGTTTGTCAAGTCCGCCCTACTCCGAGGCAATCGATAGAGTGAGCGGGAAAATTGAGCAAGCCTAAAAAAGCAAGCGACAATTTGTTGAAGCGGTAGGAAAATCAAGCAAATGAAGAAAGAATATAAGTGCCCTATGTGTCACATTCCTTGAAATAAAGTAGTCCAAAAGTTAAGGACTATTTAAGTGTGACGCTTGAGCAATATTGTCTCTCTCACTAATCATTTGAGTTTCCCATCTTCAAAAACTTTTGTACCCCAAACAATTCTCAAAATAGCCAACTTCTCCCTTTTCCTTCCCTCACTTCTTTCCTGTCCCTTCCTTGTCATTACTATCATTTAACCTTCACTCTAGGTCCTTTGCCTTTACTCTTGAAACCCTCACTCAATCTTCTTTGGCACCTCTCTCTTTCAACCAATTTACATATACTTCTACATTTTTTGGGTAGACAGTAGGTCATTACACTAGGTGATGACCTACTGTCTCACTTAGTGTGTTGTATCCTACTAGGGCAAAGGTGGGTACACACACACACACACACACACACACACACACACACACACACACTTTCTATACTCTACAAACACACACATGCACACACCCATACACACAAACTCCCTCCCCCAATAGTTAGTGTGATTAAAAAAAAATTTCCTTCCTTATTTTTTAGCTTACTGTACTTTTTAATTCTTAACCTCGGTACCCTTAGGTACCTTATTGCCCCCAAGCAAATTTATTAAAACATAGGCACACACATTCATGTTCATTCACACACTTGTCCCCCTTAAATCTTATTTAAGGGTTTAAGTCTTTATTTTTGTGATTTATGTTCACCCAAAGCCACCCTAAAATTCTTAATGGCCCAGTTTTGTTTATAAAAATTTCCCTTTTTCTCCATTTCTTCATCATAAAGTTTACGAGTAATTTAATTATTTTACATCCCCCTAGCACTTTTTTCACACACACATACACACACACACACTTCCTATTCATTTTTTCCTTAACATTGGCTATCAAAGTGTGAACTGTGTCACTCCAAATACCCGTGAACACCTGTGATGGGTGTATCTGGGTGTCATCCAAGGCCTCTATGCATCTGGCTCTCCAAACGTGCCAAGAGGAAATGCTAGCCAAAATCAACCAAGAGGTGTCCACTGAAACATGTGAAGCTTTGAAAGGAATATGTGGTACATCGTGAAGAGAACAGGGCTCTATCACCTAACAGCGGATCGAGAGTGCCCAAGAAGAAGGCTCACCCTCATAAAACACCTGGGGCCCAATCTTCTCTCTTTTTTACACTCCCTAATTTCCCTAATCCCCCCTGAATTTCCCCTAACTTCCTACCCCCTATTAATTTTCCCTATATTCCATTCTTCCCTATTCTCCTATTTTTTCTATTTACCCCACTTTCCTATTTTTCCTATTTATCCCTATTTTCTTATTTCCCTAATCTCCCTAATTTTCCATTTTCTTATTTCCCTATTTTTCATATTTTTTATTTTTCCTACTTTTCTATTTCCCCTCTCTTCCTAGTTTCCTAATCTCCCTAGTTTCCTTTTTCAATTTCCTCATTTCTAAAATTTCTTCATTTTTCCTTTTTTCTAATTTTCCTATTTTCCTAATTTACCTACTTTCCTATTTTCCCTATTTTGCCCCTTATTCCTCTATTTCTAAAATTCCCCTTATTTTCTTTTTTACCTAACCCTCCCTAAATTCTCCTATTTACCCCCTTATCCCCTAATTCGCTAAAGTCTCTAACTCTAGTCATACCTTACTACTAATAATCCCCGGCTGCTCACACACCTTTTAGTCCGTTAACTAATGCTCCTCCTCGTCTTGCATGGCCCTTGATGGCTTGCCTTCCCAAAACTACCCAAAAACTCCCTACCTACCATGATGCTCCCCTTCCCGACTGACCCAACCACTCTCCTTTATAAGGACTAACACTTCTAGCTCCCATAGTATGTACTACACTGCCTCTTGCCATCACTTTGTACTCCTTAGCCTCCTGTTGCATTTTTCGAAAGCTGCCCCACTGCTATGCCCTTTCATAGCTCTCCCTAGGGCCCTGCTCCACCATGCGGTCTTGGCTTCTGCTCCCGCATGTCTAAACTTCGCACACATTACCCTGTAGCTCTGCCAGACTCCAACCCTCTAGCATGAGGCTCTACTGTAGACTCCACAATCCACACACTCATCTGTCAACTAATGCGCTGCCGTGATGACTCGCTCTCAGCTGTACCTATTTGAGTATAGCATCCGTGCAACACTATCTCTCCCCTCGTTGACCTCAGCCACCTCACACATGGACTCACAGGTCCCCTCTCTCGCTCCTTTACTTTCTCTTTTCTTTTAATCTTACCCCTCTTCAATTCTCCCCCCCCCCTCCTCTCTCTTCTCTCAATTTTCAATACTTCAAACTTATTCCCCCCTCTAACTATGCATTACCTTGACCGCGTTCTTTCCTCATTCCCTAACCTTTCCCTATTGTTCTCTTAGTAATCCCCCCCTCCCTCTCTCTTAATTTGCAATACTTCAAACTTATTCCCCCCTCTATCTATGCATTACTTTTACCCCTTTCTTTCCTCATTCCCTAACCTTTCCCTATTATTCTCTCAGTAATTCCCCCCCCCCTCCCCTCACCCTTAAGTGGTTATTATCCCACTAGCAAAAATCGGGTTTCTTTCTCCCAAATTTTTGTGCTTGATAATACGCTTAATATTTTCAAGTTTATTCCAAGTTTGGTTATTTAAGTGTTTTCTTTTGACTTGTTTCCCTTAACCTTCTCATTATTTAGAATTTCTTAGATTACCTTTTTCAAACTTTTAAAATTTCCTTCCTTTCTTAAATGCTCTAAGGTTTCAGATTCATTTCCACTTTCACGTTTATTGCCCCTCGTCTTAAATTCAATTTATTACTCCTATTATTCCTCATGTTAACCTTCATTGTTAAAAATACCCTAATCCTTTAATAAAAAGTGTTCCAACTTTTAAATTCTCCTCCTGCCTTTCACCTTCTTCTCCCTCCTTTAAAGCATAATTTCAAAATTTAGCTTTTTAAGTCTGTTTTATGAGCAACTATTTTTATTGTGATCCCGATAACAAGGGAGGGGGTGTCTATGACACTTGTCTTTCCAACCAAGTTAAAATATGGTTCTTATCATTTTTCTTATTGGATGGTGGCAGGTCGGCAGACTCCCCTCTTCAATAAAAGTGATGTTGTCAACGACTTATCAAAGCTCTATTGCTCACATTTCCTTTTTTAGAAAATTGTTCACCCTTTAATGATGCTACTTCTTATTTTGGATGTTTATTTTGCAATGTTTATCTATTAAACATTTCTCTTTCTTTCTCCAAATTTGTCTACTCTTCACTATGGAAAGGGGTGTTGTAAATGGATACTACACACACATGCTTTCCCCTGCCACTTTGGTCGGTTGCACATAGGACCTTTAAGTCATCAAGGCCGTTTTTTGGCTTTTTGACTCCCTAATCTAACTTAGTTTTCCTCTTCTTTTAAAAAATGTTCTAATCCTTTTCAAAATCCAAAATGCACAAAGTCCCTCATAGAGGAGACATATCCCTCTTAGAGTAGACATATCTTTTCACAAAACTGAAGTGCACACTGAGACTAAAACCAAGGCAAGTACCAATAGAGGCTTTCATGATTGCTATCAAAGGTTGACTATAATCTCTCCATCCTATCTTTAAACATATCAAGAATTCTACCATCATGACAGCTCAATAGTGGGCAAAATTAGAGGAGATACTTTTGTGAAAGTGCTAATGAATAGCACAATAGATTATCTCCAATATTCACACGACATCACAATCCAATCCATATCTCTCAACAACCCACTTAGACTCTCACTTCCGCCTCCCAAACAATACATTTAAGTCATTCTGGCCCTCGCCTTTTTGACTCCTTTCATTGCTCTTATGAGCAATATTATTTTTATTCCACTTACCTTCTAAAATTTCACCTTTTTAAGGACTCTTCAAACCCGAACAATTAATAGAATTGCCTAGCTTCCTCTCCTTGCTTGATCTTGCTACTGCTAAAGAACTCAACTTATTCTATTTGGATCCACACTTCTAAGTTCTAACCTACCTCGCTCAAGCACATATTTTCCATCCCTTAAATTTGCACTTCTCAATACTTCTTAACCTCTTCGAGTAGATAGTAGGTGATGACCTACTATCTCACTTTGTGTGGTGTATCCTACTGGGGCAAAGGTGGGTACACACACACACACTGTTATGGATAAAATTGTCTAAGGAAAAAGGCATTAATATGTGTGTGTGTTTGTATATGTGGCAATAGTATAATAAAATATGGTGTGCACAGGGCTCAGGGTTGAGGTGGTAGGGCATGACCATGTGCCACCCTTCCACGTAAGAGGACCCATAAGGTGTGTTGTACATAATCCATGGTAGTAATATTATAAAATGTAAGGTGGCATGGCTCCTCCATGTGCCACCCCTCCACCTAGGCTGCATTTAGTGAGATATGGCTCAAAGTCCATGGGAGAAGTAATATAAAATAGGTGGAGATGGATATTATATTGGGTTATTCCCTCCATATAGGATAGGCCCATGTGGGGGAGGTATAGAAGGTCCAAGAGAGCAAGTTAAATAATGGGGTAAGTAGGATGAGGTGGCAAGATTCCTTGTGCCAACCCTCCACTTGTCCTCCTAGAGATTTGAACATATTATAAAATGGGGAAGAGACCAAGGGAGTATCATAGACTTGAGATATGGGGCTTGATTTATGTGGAAAATTGAGGCAAAGGGTTATCGCACACAATTGAGAGTGCGTAACCGCCTAGCCCACATGGGAGACTTTTCCACACACACCATGCATGTGGGAGGATGCATTAATTGGGAGAGACCCCCTCTTTTGGCTATAAAGGGAGGGGGCTATTCCTTGATGAGACACGCTCATTCTTGTAAAGCCACCCAGCTAGTACTTTGATATTTCCCTCTCATCCTTTCTTTCAAATAAAGTATGGTCCTCTTCCCTTGATGTTTCCACCTTTACATTCCTTCTCCTATCATGTACATGCTTCTCTTCCCCCTCTCCCTTTTCCCTTGTGTCATAGTCTCCCTCTTCATTCCCTCCCCTTCTAATTCCTTTTTCCCTCCCATGATAACGTTTCGCCCTCACGATCTCCTCTCCTCTATGGCCCTCGAGCGTCGCCATGCTTAGCCTTTAGCCTCTGGCCTTGATTTCTTTTCTAGCTAATAGAAATGGTGTGGCTATTGGGATCGAAATCTCCATGGCTAGTGGCAAATTTTCTACTCATACCGGTCGCATCTGCAAAACTGTACCATCTGTGCTCCTTCTAAGCTACTGCGTGCGCATTCGATTCACGCGTCTACTATGTTCACCCGTGCGACAGTTTTCTAGGCTGCTGTATCTTCTGGTCGCGGACAGTTTTCTCGCTTCGTGCATCTACTGTGTTCACCCGCACGATAGTTTTCTGGGCTGCTACATCTTCTGGTCACGGACACTTTTCTCGCTTTGTGCATCTACTCTGTTCACCTGCGTGATAGTTTTCTGGGCTGCTACATCAATTCTTTTGAGTTTCTACAAAACTGTAACAGCAGATCTCACACCCCCCTCTCTCTTCTCTTCTTCTTCTTTCCCTTCTCTTTCTCTTCTCCTTCTCCTCTCCTCTCCTCTCTTTTTATTAAAGAGTAGGATTTGAACCCAAGACCTCCCCCTTCACAAAAGGGAGACTTATCATTGGGCCAACAAGTTGGAAGTGATGAAAATGTAATGATTTTTGTTTATATATTGAAATCTCGGGAACTGTAACTCTCTAACTGTGGGGAGTTTGCTCTTGCTGTAAAAAGCAAAGGTACTTCATTTCATGTGCTCTATTCACATCTCTTGCTAGATCGCTGATTCAAAACTTCTCCAAGTTCACTTCACGGACGCACGCCACACGAGGAGGGTGGATATTTATGTCACTTCTCGACACGTTTAAGGATTTGGTGCTTGGTCCTCCGCGCCTTATGGCTACCAATGCACGAGATCTCTTCCCTGATCTTCATGTCGACCTTCAATGGCAGATTGTCCAGTGCATTGTTCAAGGAGATGACGGGTGGAATGATACACTGTGGATGATTCATGGTGAAGAACTACTAATACGTTGGGAGAACTTTGATTTTACTTCTACTCATTGTGCGGTGATTGAACTACTTGCTACTTTAGAGGTAATTAAAACGGTGTCCTTCATCGAAGGGTGGGATGCTCCCCAAGCTTGGGGGGAGATTTGGCACATCTGCTTGTTAATTCCTGTGGATAAGCTCGTCCTGAATGGTTTATTCTCAATCTCACTACAAAGGTTTCTAGGCCTCAGCTATGGTTGGTAATGTTTTGATCAAGGAATCCATTTGTACCTAATCAACCTTTTGTGCCTCATTTCGAGCTTCAAGTTGTAATTCTTTTTGGTCTAAAGATAAACTATCAATAAAGGATTGCAAGTTTATTTGGTGCTGAACGTTTGGCTCAAGTGTTGAATTCTCCCCATCCTCTCCTTCTACCTATCTTGGACTACCGAGAAACTTGGGATGTCCGAATTTTAGTCTTGGTGTGATGACATCTTGGATCCTTCAATTTGATGGAGCTTACAAACCTTCGACCAAGGCTGCTAGCATGGGTGTGAAGCTCACTTCACTAGGTGGTGAGGAGTATTGTTATAGCAAGTCTGCACCTGCAAGTACTTGCAATCAAGCTGAGTACTCGGCGCTCATTTTTGGGCTACAAAAGGCACAAGAGCATCACATCAAGCTACTTGAAGTGCAAGGAGATTCTCAACTAGTGTGTGAACAAGTTAGTGGAAGGTGGAAGGTGCAGAGCAAAGGCTTGGTTCCATGACATCAACAAGCATTGGAACTTTGCAACCAATTTGAAGAGGTAAAAATTCAGCATATCACTGGAGCTCGAAATCTAGTTGCTGATTTCTTGGCAAGTGAAGCTTGTACTTCAATCACACATGACGCGAGTGGAAGCACCACCCCAACAAAGCTGCAAGCCACGAAGGAGGGTGACCATTTGTAAGGAATGCAAAGGTTGTCATCATCATGAAACTAAGTGTTGGGCATACTTGATATGAGTTCACCGACTTCGAAAGATCATCAGAAAGGTCCTCAAAGACATTGCTCAAAACAAGGATGCCAGACTGCACACCCCTTGAAGAAATAGCATGGCAACTATAAGAACTGGAAGAAGCTGAAGGTGATGTGCAAGCTCTCCAACTGTTGACATTTGTCATGGCATTCTTATTTGCCTTGATGAACAACCTCATGCAGTGCCGTGTCTCTAACCCTCGCTTGTAAAGATGGATGTGATATCATGAGGGTTGGTCCTTTTAAGATTGTTTATGTGCTATTCTATGCTG
This sequence comes from Dipteris shenzhenensis, assembly GCF_047967505.1. NCBI lineage: Eukaryota > Viridiplantae > Streptophyta > Polypodiopsida > Gleicheniales > Dipteridaceae > Dipteris > Dipteris shenzhenensis. The sequence goes on from NC_141610.1 coordinate 17,489,760, forward strand.
AAGACTCTTTGCATGTAATATTTCACAATATGCCAGTCACACCCTACCCTGCCTATGTGTGCTTTGTGGATGTATCTTCACCCGATTTTCAGTTCAAGCTTCCTCTTTCTATTGTTTGTCCGTAGATAAGTCTCGTCTTGCCACTCTCTTTTCCATCTTCCAAGCATGGCTGACATTCCCGTGTTTTCTGGACGAGTGGAAGAAAATCCAAATGAGTATCTTGTGGCCTTCAAGCGCCATCGTGTTTCTCTCAACTTTCTTACTGAAGACAGATGGCTGTTGGTTCTTCCCACATTTCTAGAAGGTTTGGCTCAAGTGTGGTATGAGAAGCAGGTCGAAGACATTCGCCAAAGTTGGCCAAGGTTGACAGCAGCGATGATTGAGTATTTTGGCAAAGAAGAGGAGCCGGAGAATGTGTACCTGTAGGTAGCAAACTTTAAGTAGTCGGAAGGTGAGACGGTGCATCGATATGTGGATCGAGCAGCCGTGCTCCTGGACCATTTAATTGCCACACAGGAGGACAATGGTGGATTTTGAGCTGGAATGACTCAGCATGTGCTGGGCTACCTTGTAGCAGGAGCAAGTGATGAATTCCGCCTCAAGCTTAAATGGGAGAATCCAGAAACTATGGTGCTAGCACATGAGATTGCTCAAAAGTTTGACAAAGTTCAGTCTGACGCCGCTTCAAAGAAGACGATTGTCCCTCCGCAACCCCCTCAATTCCTGCAACAACAACTTGGGGGGTCTAGCTCAGGGGCATACCCCCACCCCTCATTAGGGATGTATCCACTGCCTCCACCTCAAATGTATGGTGCTCCCTTAGACGGTTACCCTCAACAAGGTGTATACTCTCACCCTCCGCCTCGAAGATTTCCCTAGCCTCGCCCAAGAGCCCCCCTCCTTTCTACTCCCTCGGCCCCTCCACCTAAAGAGGCCCCCCCTGCAATAGAATCCAGAGTCAATGACCTAGCCAAGGCCTTGAATGATCTTCGGCTTGAGATGGTGGGCATCAAAAATCAAGCCAACCACTCTCCAAGAGATCGTGCTAATGTTGTATGCTACGAGTGCCACCAGAAGGGTCATTATTGCACGGAATGCCCCAATATTCTAAGAGTGAATCTTCTAAGTGAATCTAGCACTAAGGATTTTGATGTAGAGATCCTTGACCTCATGAAAAGAAGTCGTACCACCTCAGACCCCTCTCTAAACCATGGACCGGGCCACCCTAGGAAGAAGGTGTCCTTCTCAGAGCCCTCAGATGCTAAGATGGCAGACCCACCAACAGAGAAGACTGAAAGATCTCGCAGGAGTAAGTGGTTGCCCTTAGATTTTCCCATTGGCTCAGGGCAAGAGGACTATTCGGTCGTTCAGGACCTTGCTCATCGTTCTTTGAGCATCACGCTCCCTCAACTAATAGCATTAAGCCTAAGGTGAGACGTGAGCTGCAGCAAGGGATCTCAACAAGGAGGAACAAGAAAAAGGGAAAGGTAAGAGAGGTATCTTCTATCTCTGAAGAAATTGATTGGCACCCACACATAGCCGATGTCATCATAGATAATTACTGTGTCAAAAATGTGTGTGTTGATGGGGGAGCTGCATGTAATATCATGGTGCCCCGAATGATGCAGAAATTGAATTTGAAATGTACAAGGCGTTCCTCCACCCGAATCAAGGTAGCAGATGGTCGACGACTCACCACCCTAGGAGTCATTGAGGATTTGCCCATCACTGTCAATGGGTTGGCCACCACTATCAATTTCTATGTAGTGGACATTGAAGATACAGGCAAGAGTTACCCAGCCATACTCGGGAGACCATGGTTGAGAAAGAGTGATGCAATCAGCTATTGGAAGATAGGACACATGTCTTTCGGTGCTTCTAAGGAGAAGATCTCGGTGCAACCTGGTGCCACGGAACCAGAAGAAGAAGAGGAGCAAGACAGTGATACTCTCTCATCCTCGATGTCTGAATCAATGGAAGAATCAGACGGGGTGGAGGAATTCTTAGAGGAGGAAGTTTACATGATGGGGGTGTCTCCGACCCCACCATCTATGGAAAAGGTAACAGCTAGTCCTCAACAGCTTGAGTCTATGCTTTCCCCAGACCTCACTCCAAGTGAGAAAGACGAGTTTCTAGAAATGTTCAAAGATTTCCCTAACCTCTTTGCAACTAGCTACCACCACCTTTGCCATGTGACTGCCATAGAGCACAAGATAGAGCTAAAGCCTGATGCGAAGCCTGTGGCTCAGAACTATCGGAGATTAGGGCCCCTACAGACCGATGCTTTGCGCTCAAAGTTGTAGAAGCTTGTAGAGGCTGGGTTTATTGTTCCGGTTCACAATACTGAATGGGTTTCACCAGTCGTAGTCACCCCAAAGAAAAACAACAAGAGGCGGGTCTGCATCGGCTATAAGAAACTCAATGCAGCCACCAAGAGGGATCATCATCCTCTGCCCTTTCAAGACCTCATTCTTGAGAAGTTAAGTGGTCATGAGATGTATACTTTCTCTGATGGTTACTCTCGGTTTTATCAAATCAGCATTGCCAAAGAAGATGTGCTTAAAACCACATTTGCCACACCCTGGGGGACATTTGCATTCAAAGTAATGCCATTTGGCCTCACCAATGCTCCTGCTACCTTTCAAAGATTTATGCAGATGGTGTTTGCTCCTTATTTGGGGGATTTCTTGGAGGTGTTTTTAGATGATTTCTGTATATTCTCGTCATGTAAGGAGCATGTCATGAAGGATAGGTTGGCCTTCCAAAGGGTACAATATGCAAACGGCAGTCTCAACCCTGAGAAATGCACCATTGGAGCCACTCAAGGGAGGTTATTGGGACATATTGTCTCATTTGAGGGCGTCAAGCCTGACCCCAAGAAGGTAGAAGCTATCCTCAAGCTCTCCCCGCCAAGAACCAAACATCAGGTACGCTCATTTGTCAATCTAGCAAGATACTATCGCTGCTTCATTGATCAATATGCTGCTTTGACATGACCCATGACTATGCTATTAAAAGATGGGGTTGATTTCTCTTGGGATGAGGATTGTGATCATGGGTTTGCACAAATCAAGAATGCTCTGGCTTCAGAATCCATTCTACGCAATCCAGATTGGTCAAAGACTTTCTATATGAATCCTGGGTTTGGTGAGCACACTCTGGTAGGTATTCTTCTCCAGCAAGGGGAGGATCAGTTCATGTATCCCGTTCGATTTGCTTCTTGACAATTTCCCGACACTGAGCGATGCTATTCAGAGGCTAACAAGGATGCCTTGTCTTTGGTGTTTTGCATTGAGAAATTTAAGCATTATGTGGCTGGAAAGTCCTTCATTATACTCACTAGCATTGGTCTTGCGAAGCAGGTTCTTCAATCACCAAATCCCATGGGTCGGTTGGCCAAATGGCTGGTAGTTCTACAAGAATATGATTTTTCTTTCAAAATTGTAAAAGGGGGTTGTTTCAACTTGAAGAATGCTTTGATTGATTTAGAGGAGTGCCTTGATGTAACCCTTGTAGCGGCCATAGAAGTTGGGGATCCATGGTATAGTGGTATCTACAGGTTTCTGACTGCTTTCTCCTTTCCTCCAGAAAGTACTAGCTATGAGAGAAAGAAGATCCGTAGAGATAGTAGGCGCTACACCCTCCTTGATGGGGTGTTGTACCATCAAGGCATGGATGGGGTACTAAGATGGGCCATTGATGCAGATGAAGTGCCTAAGGTATTGAAGCATTATCATGATGGATTTTGTGGAGGCCACTATGCCAGTGACTATATAGCTAAGAAGATTTTACATGCTGGATACTATTGGTCGACCTTGTTCAAGGATGTCACTTTGTATTGCAAAACCTGTGAACCATGCCAATTCTTTGGTAGGAAGGATTTGCATCCTGGGCAACATCACCCAGTGATGTCCATCCATCTGTTTCAGAAGTGGGGAATAGATTTTGTCAGGCCCTTGCCCATGACTGCCCACAAAAAGAAGTATCTTTTAGTAGCCACTCAGTATGTCACTAAGTGGGCTGAAGCTATCGCCGTCCCCACTGCAAATGGTAAGGCAGTTTCAAATTTCATATTTGAACGTATCTGCACAAGGTTTGGGACACCCATGGAGATTGTCTCTGACCATGGGAGTCCATTCTTAAATGAAGTAGTGGAGTTACTCATGGATCGCATGGGTATTGATCATCACACTTCTAGTATCCATTATTCGGCATTCATGGGTCAAACAGAGTGGACCAATGGCCTCCTTTGTAAAACCATGTGAAAAATGGCCACAAGGAACAGGAGCCAGTGGGATCAAAAGGTCACTGAAGCTGTGTGGGCTTACAACATCACTCATAAAAAATCTACAGGTCACACTCCTTTTGAGTTGGTGTATGGTACTGAGGCCGTTTTACCACTAGAGATAGAGATTCCAGCTTTGAGATTGGCACAAGAATAGAGGATGACAGAAGATGAACATATAGAGGCCAGATTGGTACAACTTGAGAAGTTAGATGAAACCCGACGCCTTGCACTACACCAAACAGAGATCCAAAAGAATTGACAAAAGGCCCGCTTGGATGCTAAGATTCACAAGGGATGGTAAAGACACTTTGCGAAGGGGGATGTTGTGCTATGCTTTGATAATAGATTGGACCACCAAATGGATAAGAAGTTTCTGCCACTGTGGACTGGTCCATACCAAGTCATCAAGGAACGTAGCAATGGGTCTGTACAAGTTCAGGAGTTGCATGAACCATATGGCAAGAAGGTGATCAACAAGCGTTACCTCAAGCCTTTCTTTGTGCATGATGGACCCAGGCATGGAAATGCTATGCATTCCTTGCCTGGGGGGGGGGAACTGTTATGGATAAAATTATCTAAGGAAAAAGGCATTAATATGTGTGTGTGTTTGTATATGTGGCAATAGTATAATAAAATATGGTGTGCATAGGGCCCAGGGTTGAGGTGGCAGGGCATGACCATGTGCCACCCTTCCATGTAAGAGGACCCATAAGGTGTGTTGTACATAATCCATGGCAGTAATATTATAAAATGTAAGGTGGCATGGCTCCTCCATGTGCCACCCCTCCACCTAGGCTGCATTTAGTGAGATATGGCTTAAAGTCCATGGGAGAAGTAATATAAAATAGGTGGAGATGGATATTATATTGGGTTATTCCCTCCATATAGGATAGGCCCATGTGGGGGAGGTATAGAAGGTCCAAGAGAGCAAGTTAAATAATGGGGAAAGTAGGATGAGGTGGCAAGATTCCTTGTGCCAACCCTCCACTTGTCCTCCTAGAGGTTTGAACATATTATAAAATGGGGAAGAGACCAAGGGAGTATCATAGACTTGAGATATGGGGCTTGATTTATGTGGAAAATTGAGGCAAGGGTTGTCGCACACAATTGAGAGTGCGTAACCGCCTAGCCCACATGGGAGACTTGTGGGGGTTAAAGGTCACTGTGCCTTTACCCCGGTTATGTACAATACTCAAACACATATATAAATGAATGAAAAAGAAGATTAGGGTGGTTCTGCACCCACCAAAACTTGTGTGGCTCTCTGTCTCTCTCTCTCCTTCCGTTCTTGCTTCCGTTGAGACCACTTGTGGGGGTTAAAGGTCACTGTGCCTTTACCCTAGTTATGTACAATACTCAAACACATATATAAATGAATGAAAAAGAAGATTAGGGTGGTTCTGCACCCACCAAAACTTGTGGCTCTCTATCTCTCTGTTTCTCTCTCTCCTTCCATTCTTGCTTCCGTTGAGAGCACTCTCAACTGGTATCAGAGCCCGGGTGATCTAGTTGAGTGTGCGTGAATGCTTGAAGCTCAGCAGCTCTATGGGAGGAAGGAGAAGCTCTGTGGGAAGCTTTGTGGGTGACTTTACTTGCATCCGAGTATGTAGAGACCTTGGAGGAACCTTTGGAAAAGTCACTTTGGTTTTGCGAAGTGGTTTTGAGAGCCTGTTAAGAGTTTTCAAAGAAAAAGTCGTTTTTTGAGCTTTTTCCTGTTCCGTTCGATAACAGAGACTCCATATTGACTTGTAGAGGCAACTATTGCTTGCTTTTGGTGTCCACTTCACTTCAGGAGCTTGGAAACACCTTCATTCTTGAATTTGGGATCATTTTATTGGATTTCTGACTCACTGTGTCAGTTCCTGCGTTTTTTGCCCGAGTGTTGTAACTCAAGTTTGGAGCAACCATTTGCAGATCTGTCAGTTCCGATGGACTCAGGAGGTCCTAAAACTTCTATGTTGCTCATCATTTGAACTCCGGTGGAGTTTACAAATAGCTCTATTTCCAAAAAAGTTTTTCAGTCCGTGTGTTGGACCCAGTGATTGAGACCACGGTTTCCAAAACCGTCTGTCCCATTGCGTTTCGGACGCCGAAAAACCCCTACTTGTCAGTTCTTGCACAATTCGGTGGAGGATTTTTGGCGTTATGGATCTTTGTGTATTCGATTTCGTCTCTCTTGTTATGCATTTTTCATTCTAAGGTTTTGAAACCTTAGATTTATGCCACATGGTAGTGGATAAGTGTTGACTCCCATTTCTCACTCATCGGTTGGAATTTTGGAGTTCTGGCAGAAGAGAGATATTTGCAGATTTTCTTGTTGAGTTTGATTATGCAATGGCACCCATGTTTTGAGGCATCTCAGGTTCTATTTTCAGTAGCGGTCATTACCGTAGGACTATGATTTCTTGAGCATACCTTATGCAAATCACTCTGGTTGCAGTTTGAGCAGTGTGCGCTCATTTGTGGTATGCATTGGGTTGCAATGGATGATTTATAGGCCATTTGGATGCATTGCGGTCCTTATTGGATGCGCTGATAGGCCCAAATTACCTTGTGGGATGCTATTTTTATGGACGCTTTACACATGGATGCTATTTTATGCTGAGGGACAGCTTTGACATATTGCAGGTGATGCACTGATAGTGCTATGCTCTCTTGGAGGAGATATTATTGATGAATATGCCAGTCGACGGTGTTTATGCTTGAGTCATTTGGCACTTATTGGCATTTTTTTTTGGGCCAGATTTGCTCATATGGATGATAGTATATGCACATGAGTCAGATAGATGTTTTGATGCTTTGAGCTTTGAGTTTTGGTGATATTTCACTGTATTGTGGCATACACATTTGGGTGCACCTGGTATTTGGTGTGATTCTCTCTTGCAGGCACTAGCATTTGAATTTTGTTTTATTTGCATTATGGCATCCTCTTCCATGTCTGAAAAGAAGTTTTTCAACATTAAAAAGTTTGATGGGACAAACTTTTCTTTGTGGAAAGAACAGATAAGGATGTGCTTATTCAAAAGAAGCATATTAAACCCCTGGCACGGATTGAAGCTAAACTTGCAAATATGTCTGAGGATGATTGGAATGAGTTGGATGCATTAGCAAAGTCTACTATTAGACTTCATCTTGCAGAGTCAGTTTATTTCACAGTAGTAAATGAGCAGACTACGGAAGATTTGTGGAAGAAACTGTGTGCCACTTATGAGAAGGAAACTACCTCTAATAAAGTTACCTCATGAAGAGGTTGTTTAAGCTATGAAGGAAGGGGTCTCCATTGCTTCTCACTTGAATGAATTCAATATTATTTTCAGCCAGCTTCAGGCTCAAAAGATGAATTTTGATGCAGAGACTAAGGCAGTATTTCTCTTATGTTCATTGCCATCCTCATGGGATACCTTCCGTACAGCTGTCAGTAACTCTGCACCTGGTGGAGTACTGAAATTTGATGATGTTGTGGGTAGCTTGTTGGCCGAGAAGATTAGACGGAAGTCTATGGATGGCAATAAGCAGGATGCACCCTTAAATGTGCAAAGGGGCAGATCACAGTTCAGGGGGAAGTCCCAAGAAAGATGGAAGTCTCGTAGCAAATCCATGGCACGGAACATTGAGTGTTACCATTGTGGCAAGAAGGGCCATATGAAAAAGGATTGCTACAAGTTGAAAAGAGAGCAAAAGGATAAGAAAAAGATTGCAAATTGGGGTGCAAATCAAAAGGAAGAAAGTCCAAGGGAGGACAAAGGAAAAGTGAAGATCGAGGAGATCAATGCAGTCACACATGATAGTGACAATGACGTTCTCTTCATTGTGTAGTTTATCTGCAGAGTTGCTTACCACTTTAGATGATGCATATTCCCAGGATTGGATTTTTGATTCTGGTGCTTCATTCCATGTTACTCCCCATAGGGAATGGTTCTCCACTTATGACAGTGGAAAGACAGGTTTTGTGCATCTTGGAAATGACTATGCATGTGACATAGTGGGAATAGGTGACATAAAGTTTTCTTTTGCAAATGGGTCTGCATTTGTTTTGAAACATGTGAGACATGTGCCTAAGCTGACCAAGAGTCTTATTTCAGTGGGTCATCTAGATGATGCTGGTTTTCACACCACTTTTAGCTTTCAGAGTTGGAAAATTCAGAAGGGCTCTATGCTTTTGGCCAGGGGTGCCAAGTGTGGGACTTTGTATCCCTTACATGTATCAGGGATATTTGATCATGTTGTTGCAATAACTGAGCAGCCAAGCACTTCTTTGTGGCATTGCAGGTTGGGGCACAAGAGCCAGAATGGAATCAAACTCTTATGTCGTTTGGGTTATGTACCGCATTTGTCTGATTTTGAATTTTGTGAGCACTGTCTTTATGGGAAGCAGACTAAATCAGCCCATAAAAGAAGGGGAAAGAAAGAGTTTGAAAAGCTTGATTTGGTGCATTCAGACGTATGTGGTCCCATGCCTACACGGTCATTAGGCGGGGCTGGATACTATGTGACATTCATTGATGATGCAACTAGGAAAGTGTGGGCTTATGCTATAGCTCGGAAGAGTGATGTGTTCCATATATTTCAGAAATGGCTGGCCTTGGTTGAGAATCAGTCAGGTAGATTGCTTAAATGCCTACGGACTGACAATGGTGGAGAGTATCTCTCTCATGACTTTCAGCATTTCTGTGATACACATGGGATTAAGAGGGAGCTCACATCCCCTCGTACTCCAGAGCAAAATCCAGTTGCCAAAAAGATGAACTGTACCATTCAAGAAAGGTTGCAATGCATGCTTTCCAATGTAAGTCTTTCTAGTGGTTTTTGGGCTGAGGCAATGAAGACTGCAGTACATGTGATCAATAGATCACCTAGTAAGAGTTTGGATGGTGGTATTCCTGAAGAGGCATGGAGTGGCAAGAAGCCCTCTTACTCTCATTTGCGTATATTTGGGTGTGAGGCATACTTCGAAAGAAGCTAGATCCTAAGTCTAGGAAATGCATCTTTCTGGGTTATGGTGAAAGTGGAGAGATGGGATATCGTCTCTGGGATCCAGAAGCAAAGAAGATCATACGCAGCCATGATGGAGTCTTCAATGAGAAGAAGATGCATAAGGCACCCATGAGGGATGTGGAAATGAGGAGAATCACTTTCCAGGATGTGAATCCACCTGCATATGTTGATAGACAGCAAGCTGTACATGCACCAAATGTGGAAGAAATGGTGCCACCAAGCACTCCCACAGGTATACAATCAAGGGTAGATGATGGATCATCTATTGGTGGAAATGATGAGCCAAATGTGGCTGATATATGCAGGTGGGACAGCAAGCTGAAATGCCCTTGAGAAGATCATCTAGAGTGTCTAGACCACCTGATAGGTTTGTTCTAGGGGTAGACTATGTGATGCTTACTGATTGCGGGGAGCCTTCTGTTGAGATATCAAGCTCTACCCCCGATATATCTCCTGGATGACTATCATTTATGTCACCGCCTATGTTAGTTGTACTCGTGGTGTAGTTAGACTACCACGTATGTTTTTGGTTTGGGTTCACATATGAACCACGTATTCTAGGGTTTGACATATAGGGTATTTCCCTCTTCTATTGTATTGTTGTTGAGTGCAAAAGTGAAGAAAGGCTTCACCCTCCAACCTTGTGTCCTCTCTCTTTTGTGTGTTGTGAAGAAAGCTGAACTTGAGTCTCCTATCTCTCTCCCTTATTCTTTACATGGTATCAGAGCCTTATTCGTGGTAAGGAGCTCAAGAAAGCAAGCCAAGTTTGTGGTGTCTTGGTAAGAGGACCAGTGTAGCTTTCCTATTTCGAGTTTGGGAGCAAATCTCTGCAGGTAGCATAGCCAGAAGTGCAGGAGTGCACTGTTTCAGACTGAGAGGCCCTTCGCGGTGTGGCGAGAGCGCAGTATATGTTGCGGGAGAGGGCCAGGCACTTGGTGACTTTATTTTTTTGATTTGAGGCCGTTTCGGGGCCCGTTTTGAAGGTGGAAGTTCTTCGCAGGCACTCAGAAAAAGGCCTTGTTTTTCGCTGTGCGACCGCTGCACGGCTAGTCGTGCGCGGCTAGTCGGTGGAAAGGTGCCACAAAAATTGCATCGTATGCCTATGCACAGAGATATTGGGAGTTGCAGATTCATGCCTGTTGCCTGTTGATGCAAAATCGTCACTAGGAAGTGACTGTGTAGTGAAATACCACTTTCGTCAGTGTTGCGGATCTGCCCCTGTGAGGCTGTTTGCAGAAGTTTTGCTATTTGCCCTTGTGAGGCATTTGCTGTGTTTACAGGTTGCTGTTGCAATATTCGTGATTTGTAAAATGTCTGAGAATCTGTCTACCATTGTCAGTGAGAAGCTTGACAAGAACAACTTCCAAGCATGGAAGTTCAGGCTGATGCTTGTATTGGCTGTCTGTTAGCATTTCAGATTCTATGATTGTGCATATACAGGATGTAGAGACACCTAAGGAGGCATGGGATACATTGGTGAAGCTGTATAGCACAAATACCAAAGCACGAAAGATGCAGCTAAAGCAAGAGTTGCACAATGTGCAAAGGAAAAATATGAATATAAATGAGTATTCCTTGAAGGTGAAAGGCCTTGCAGATTCTCTTGCCTCCATTGGAGCACCTGTTGATGATGAGGACTTAGTGTCCGTGACCTTGAATGGTCTTGGGAAAGATTATGCACAGTTTCGGACATCCATTGGAGTCCGTGAAACATTTCCTGATTTTCAGGAACTTATTGCTCTCTTGCTGAGTGAAGAGCAAAGGAATGGTGGTTCAGCCACCTCAACTTCTCAAGAGACTGCTTTCTACTCGAATACAGGTAGAGGCAGGGGTAGAGGAAGAGGCCGTTTTGGTGGCCGTGCAGGAAATCAGAACCAACAGCAACAACAGGAAAACCAGTCCTATGGAGGAGGACGTGGTAGTTCTAGAGGCAGGGGGAGCCAAAGAGGCCGTGGTTCATGGCAAAGGAACCAGCAAGTAAATAGCAGCACAGAATGCTATTATTGTGGAAAGCCTGGACACAAGGAGAATACATGCTATTAAAAGCAGAATGACATCAAAAGTGGGAAGTTGCAGCAAAGCAACTATGCATCATCAAGTGGGCATGGTGACGACAGAAATGAGCACCTTTTTGTGATGCAGCATATGGTTAACTCCATGTCAGGAGATGCTACAGCTTGCAATGATGTTTGGTATGTTGATTCAGGTGCCTCTAACCACATGACCAGTCATGGTGAGTGGTTTCATGATGTTAGAAATTTGGATAAGCCAGGTTATGTTGAAACAGGTGATGATACTGCGCACCCAATTACGCAGGTTGGTAAAGTGCCATTGGCTATGCAAGATGGCAAAACGAAGTACTTGGCAGATGTACTTCATGTTCCAAAAATCACTAAGAACCTGGTTTCAGTTGGCCAGATGGTTGAGCAAGGTCTGCAGGTTAGATTTAATCCTGATGGATGCTTTGTTGAGGACTTGAAAAATAAGTGCCGCTTGGTTGCGAAAGGCAACAAAAATGGCAGAATGTTCACCTTGGATGTTGATATGCCTGAGGTGAAAGCTGCTATGTTTGTGCATGGGAGAGGTGTCATTGCAGATATTGAGATATGGCACAAGCGCATTGGGCACGTGAATATACAAAGGCTGAAATCTATGCAAACGAAAAACATTGTTGCAGGTTTGCCTAAATTCAGAGTTGAGGGAATGCAAAAGGTATGTGAAGCATGCCAAATGGGTAAGCAGGCCAGACATGCATTTCCGAAAAATGCTAAGGTGAGCAGAAGACCTTTGGAAGTGATCCATTCAGATGTTTGGACAACCAAAGCTGCTTCTATTGGTGGATGCCATTATTATGTGACGTTTATTGATGACTACACTAGGAAGGTGTGGATTTATTTTATGAAGCACAAAAGTGAAGTGTTCAGCCATTTCAAGGCTTTTAAGGCCATGGTTGAAAAAGAGAAAGGTGTGCATATTAAAGTGCTAAGATCTGATGGAGGGGGAGAGTACTTTTCAGAAGAATTTTGTGAATATCTGAAAGAACAAGGAATTCAAAGGAAGTACTCATGCAGGTCTACCCCTCAGCAGAATGGGGTTGCAGAAAGGAAGAACAGGCATATTGCAGAAGTAGGACGGGCGATCCTAAATGAGAAAAACATGCCTGATTATTTTTGGGCTGAAGCAGTAGCAACTGCTGTTTATATTATGAACAGAACCCCCACTGCAGCTGTCCATGGCATGACGCCTGAAGAAATGTATACAGGCCAAAAACCAGATATTTCTCACTTGAAGGTATTTGGTTGCATAGCTTATGTTCATGTTCCTGATGAGAAGAGAACAAAGCTGGATCCAAAGGCAGAAAAATGCATCTTTATTGGATATGCTCTGCACCAGAAAGGGTATCGCTGTTATAACCCTTCCACCCGCAAAATGCAAGTGAGCAGAGATGTTGTTTTTGATGAAATGAGCAGCTGGTATGCACCAACTGTTATGGTAGGAGATGCAGATGCAGGAAATGGGAATGCTGCAACAAATGCAGAGCAGCAATCTCAAGCCTTGAGTGGACCCAGAGAGTCCTCTACTAGTGGATCTAATGCATGGACAGGGAGATTGAGATCTAGTGAATCGTCACATGGCAGCCCTGATAGTGTTGTGCAGGTATCACATAAGGGAAAAGAAAAAGTAGACCATGCTCCAGTGTTTGATGTGTCTGCTGGTAGCTCTCATGTTGATGGAGAGTCAAGCGGCTCTGAAATGAGCCTTGATGAGGAACTTGGGATTCCTTCTGTTGTTACACCTGGTGCAAGGAAAAGCAGGCATGATTTAAAGACTCTTGCAACCGATCCAGTTGTACGGAGGTCCACTCGTATTAAGTATCCAGTTGACAGGCTGAGATATGATGGGTATACAGCACATCACTATGCTTATATGGTCAAGGTTCTAGAGGAGCCAGAGCCCACATGTTTTGAGGATGCAGCAGGGCATAAAAATTGGGAAGCAGCTATGGATGAAGAGATGGCTACCTTGGATGCAAACCACACTTGGGATTTGATGCCTTTGCCTCATGATAAGAAGGCTATTGGCTGCAAGTGGGTTTACAAAGTAAAGCACAATGCTGATGGGTCTGTTAGCAGGTACAAGGCAAGATTGGTTGCCAAAGGTTTTGCGCAGACATATGGAATTGACTATGAGGAAACTTTCAGCCCAGTTGCAAGGATGGCAACCGTGAGAGCAGTAATTGCTATGGCTGCTGCAAAGGGATGGTCTTTGCATCAGATGGATGTGAAAAATGCCTTCTTGCATGGTGATTTGCAGGAAGAGGTTTATATGATGCAGCCAGAAGGTTATGAGGATAATTCACACCCCGATTTTGTATGTAGGTTGCGCAAAGCCTTGTATGGCTTAAAACAGGCGCCGAGGGCATGGTCAGACAAGATAGGGCAATATCTTGTCACTATTGGATTTCAGATTTCCAATTCAGATTTTTCACTTTATGTGAAAAGGACAAACAGAGGGATTGTGCTTATAGTCATCTATGTTGATGACTTGATTATTACAGGTGATAGTGATGCAGACATTAATGAAGTGAAGCTACTGTTGAAGCAGAAATTTGAGATGAAGGATTTGGGAGAGCTGCGTTACTTCTTGGGCATTGAGGTTATTAGATCCCCGAGTGGGATATGGCTATTGCAAAGGCAATACGGTTTGGACATGCTGTCCAAATATGGGATGATAGGCTGTAAGCCTATCTCTGTTCCATTGGAACAGAATGTGAAGCTCAATGCAGAGACAGGTGAGCTTCTTGAAGATATTACTATGTACAGGCGCATAGTAGGTAGCTTGATTTACATGACTATAACCAGACCAGATTTGAGCTATGCTGTGGGGCTGGTGAGTCAGTTTATGCAGGCACCGAGGAAGCCACATTTGGATGCGGCTAGGCGCATACTGCGGTATGTGAAGTCCACATTGCATTATGGACTGTTTTATGAAGCTGGGTGTGCATTACAGGTACATGGATACACAGATGCTGATTGGGCTGGTAGTGTCTCAGACAGGAGATCTACTAGTGGTTTTATGTTTTCCCTTGGGAGTGGTGCCATCAGTTGGAGCAGCAAGAAGCAGCCAACAGTTGCCTTGTCGAGCACAGAGGCTGAGTACAGGGGTGCAGCAATGGCTGCATGTGAGGTAGTTTGGTTACGGAAGCTACTTGCAGATATGGGACAGTCAATTCATGCAGCAGTTGTCATTCATTGTGACAACATTAGCAGCATCATGCTTGCTAATAACCCAGTTTATCATGCTAGAACGAAGCACATTGAGGTGCATTATCACTTTGTGAGAGAGAAGGTTCTAGCTGGTGAGATTGATCTTGTCTATGTCAGCACTGAGGAGCAGGTGGCTGATATTTTTACGAAGGCATTGGGTACCGAGAAGCTTCGCAGATTTAGGAGCTTGCTTGGTGTACGTGAGATGGATTTGAGCTTGAGGGGGAGTGTTGAGATATCAAGCTCTACCCCGGATATATCTCCTGGATGACTATCATTTATGTCACCGCCTATGTTAGTTGTACTCGTGGTGTAGTTAGACTACCACGTATGTTTTTGGTTTGGGTTCACATATGAACCACGTATTCTAGGGTTTGACATATAGGGTATTTCCCTCTTCTATTGTATTGTTGTTGAGTGCAAAAGTGAAGAAAGGCTTCACCCTCCAACCTTGTGTCCTCTCTCTTTTGTGTGTTGTGAAGAAAGCTGAACTTGAGTCTCCTATCTCTCTCCCTTATTCTTTACACCTTCTTGCTACAGAGAGGCTATGATGCGTGAGGATCAACGCAAGTGGGAGTATGCTATGCAATCAGAGATGAGTTCACTTATAAAGAATAAGACTTGGGACTTGGTTTCTTTGCCACATGGAAAGAAAGCATTGCCATGTAAATGGGTCTACAAAATGAAGGTCACAGGTGATGATGTGCCTAGGTACAAGGCTCGTTTGGTCGCTAAAGGGTTCAAGCAAGAGAAGGGTGTGGACTTTGATGAGATATTCTCTCCGGTTGTGAAGATGACCACACTTAGATGCATGCTTGGACTAGTGGCAGTAGAGGATATGGAGCTTATACAGATGGATGTCAAGACAGCTTTCTTGCATGGGGATTTGCATGAGGAAATTTACATGGTGCAGCCGGAAGGCTTTGAAGAAAAGGGCAAAGAGCATTTAGTTTGCAAGCTGAAGAAGAGTCTCTATGGTCTTAAGCAAGCCCCTAGAGAATGGTATCAGAAGTTTGATGCTTTCATTCGGCGGTCCCAGGGTTTTAGAAGGAGTGAAATTGATCACTGCCTCTACACTAAAAGAACTAAGGATAGTAGCCTGATAATCTTCGCACTATATGTGGATGATATGCTATTGGCTAGCAAGAATACTTATGAGCTAGATGCATTAAAGGCCAAGTTGCATGAGGTCTTTAATATGAAGGATTTGGGATTTGCAGGTCATATTCTTGGTATGCGCATCACGCGTGAGCAGAGTAGGAAACTCCTTTGGCTTTCACAAAAAGAGTATGTTACAAAAGTATTGCAGCATTTCAATATGGAGGGGGGGAAGGCAGTGAGTACTCCATTGCCTCCAGATGTGAAACTGAGTCATACAGATAGTCCCAAATCAGATGAGGAAAGGGCCATGATGGCCAAGGTTCCTTATGCATCAGCAGTTGGGAGTCTTATGTATGCTATGATAGCTACTAGACCAGACATTGCATTTGCAGTAGGAGTTGTTAGTCATATATGGCTAATCCAAGAAAGGGGCATTGGGAGGCAGTTAAGTGCATCATGAGGTACATGAAGGGTACCAAGGAGATGTGCATCTACTTTGGTAGAGGAGACATGCGTGTACTTGGGTACACAGATTCAGACTATGCAGGGCATGTGGATAGTAAGAGATCCACTTCTAGTTATGTGTTCACCTTTGCAGGTGGTGTAGTGTCGTGGATGTCTCGTGCACAGAAGGGCATTGCTTTGTCTACCACAGAGGCTGAGTATGTTGCAGCCACAGAGGGTTGCAAGGAGGCTATATGGCTTGATCGGCTAGTGGGAGATTTGGGGATTCATACAGGTATACCGACATTGCATAGTGATTCCATGAGTGCTATTCAGCTAGCACGGAATCCGGTCTTTCATGCAAAGACCAAACACATTGAGATCAGGTACCATTTCATCAGAGAGGTACTTGAGGACAAGCGCATAGAGCTTGTCAAGGTTCATACAGATGATAACCCTGCAGATATGCTGACGAAGAGTCTACCTAGTTAGCGGTTTGAGTATTGTCGTGTATTGATGGGCATTGGATAGTATGCTCACTGGTTGTTCTCCCTTAAAGGCACATTGTCCTTTAAGTGGGAGGTTGTGGGGGTTAAAGGTCACCGTGCCTTTACCCCAGTTATGTACAATACTCAAACACATATATAAATGAATGAAAAAGAAGATTAGGGTGGTTCTGCACCCACCAAAACTTGTGGCTCTCTATCTCTCTATTTCTCTCTCTCCTTCTTCCATTCTTGCTTCCGTTGAGAGCACTCTCACCACTCTCAACTGGTATCAGAGCCCGACTGATCTAGCTGAGCGTGCATGAATGCTTGAAGCTCAACAGCTCTGTGGGAGGAAGGAGAAGCTCTATGGGAAGCTTTGTGGATGACTTTACTTGCATTTGAGTGTGCAGAGACCTTGGAGGAACCTTTGGAAAAGTCACTTTGGTTTTGCAAAGTGGTTTTGAGAGCCTGTTAAGAGTTTTCAAAGAAAAAGTCGTTTTTTGAGCTTTTCCCTGTTCCGTTCGATGACAGAGACACTGTATTGACTTATAGAGGCAACTATTGCTTGCTTTTGGTGTCCACTTCACTTTAGGAGCTTGGAAACACCTTCATTCTTGAATCTGGGATCATTTCATTGGATTTTTGACTCACTGTGTCAGTTTCTGCGTTTTTTGCCCGGGTGTTGGAACTCAAGTTTGGAGCAACCATTTGCAGATCTGTCAGTTCCGGTGGACTCATGAGTCCTAAAACTTCTATGTTGCTCATCATTCACACTCCGGTGGAGTTTACAAGCAGCTCTGTTTCCAAAAACGTTTTTCAATCCGTGTATTGGACCTAGTGATTGAGACCACGGTTTCCAAACCCATCTGTCCCATTGCGTTCCTGATGCCCAAAAACCCCTACCTGTCAATTCTTGTGCGATTCGGTGGAGGATTTTCAGAGTTATAGATGTCTGTGTATTCTATTTCGTCTCTCTAGTATGCATTTTTCATTCTAAGGTTTTGAAACCTTAGATTTATGCCACATGGCAGTGGATAAGTGTTGACTCCCATTTCTCACTCATCGGTTGGGATTTTGGAGTTCTGGCAGAAGAGAGATATTTGCAGATTTTCTTGCTGAGTCCGATTATGCAATGGTGCCCATGTTTTGAGGCATCTCAGGTTCTATTTTCAATAGCGGTCATTACCATGGGACTATGATTTCTTGAGCATACCTTATGTAGATCACTCTGGTTGTAGTTTGAGCAGTGTGCGCTCATTTGTGGTGTGCATTGGGTTGCAGTGGATGATTTATAGGCCATTTGGATGCATTACGGTCCTTATTGGATGCGCTGATAGGCTGAAATTGCCTTGTGGGATGCTATTTTTTATGGACGCTTTGCACATGGATGCTATTTTATGCTGAGGGATAGCTTTGACACATTGCTGGTGATGCACTGATAGTGCTATGCTCTCTTGGATGAGATATTATTGATGCATATGCTAGTGGACAGTGTTTATGCTTGAGTCATTTGGCACGCACTTATTGGCATTTTCTTTTGGGCCAGATTTGCTCATATGGATGCATAGTATATGCACATGAGTTAGATGCATCTTTTGATGCTTTGAGCTTTGAGCTTTGGTGATATTTGACTCTATTGTGGCATACACATTTGGGTGCACCTGGTATTTGGTGTGATTCTCTCTTGCAAGCACTAGCATCATTTGCATCATGGCATCCTCTTCCATGTCTAAAAAGGAGTTTTTCAGCATTAAAAAGTTTAATGGGACAAACTTTTCTTTGTGGAAAGAACAAATAAGGGATGTGCTTATTCAAAAGAAGCAGATTAAACCCTTGGCAGGGATTGAAGCTAAGCCTGCAAATATGTCTGAATTGGATGCATTAGCAAAATCTACTATTAGACTTCATCTTGCAGAGTCAGTTTATTTCACAGTAGTAAATGAGCAGACTATGGAAGATTTGTGGAAGAAACTGTGTGCCACTTATGAAAAGGAAACTGCCTCTAATAAAGTTTACCTCATGAAGAGGTTGTTTGAGCTGTAGATGAAGGAAGGGGTCTCCATTGCTTCTCACTTGAAGGAATTCAATATTATTTTCAACCGGCTTCAGGCTCAAAAAATGAATTTTGATGCAGAGACTAAGGCAATATTTCTCTTATGTTCATTGCCATCCTCATGGGATACCTTCCGTACAGCTGTCAGTAACTTTGCACCTGGTGGAGTACTGAAATTTGATGATGTTGTGGGTAGCTTGTTGGCTGAGGAGATTAGATGGAAGTCTATGGATGGCAACAAGTAGGATGCAGCATTAAATGTGCAAAGGGGCAGATCACAATTCAGGGGGAAGTCCCAAGAAAGAGGGAAGTCTCGTAGCAAATCCATGGCACGGAACATTGAGTGTTACCATTGTGGCAAGAAGGGCCATATGAAAAAGGATTGCTACAAGCTAAAAAGAGAGCAAAAGGATAAGAAAAAGAATGCAAATTGGGGTGCAAATCAAAAGGAAGAAAGTCCAAGGGAGGACAAAGGAAAAGTGAAGATCGAGGAGATCAATGCAGTCACACATGATAGTGACAATGACGTTCTCTTCATTGTGTAGTTTATTTGCAGAGTTGCTTACCACTTCAGATGATGCATATTCCCAGGATTGGATTTTTGATTCTGGTGCTTCATTCCATGTTACTCCCCATAGGGAATGGTTCTCCACTTATGACAGTGGAAGGATAGCTTGTGTGCATCTTGGAAATGACTATGCATGTGACATAGTGGGAATAGGTGACATAAAGTTTTCTTTTGCAAATGGGTCTGCATTTGTTTTGAAACATGTGAGACATGTGCCTAAGCTGACCAAGAGTCTTATTTCAGTGGGTCAGCTAGATGATGCTAGTTTTCACACCACTTTTGGCTTTCAGAGTTGGAAAATTCAGAAGGGCTCTATGCTTTTGGCCAGGGGTGCCAAGTGTGGGACTTTGTATCCCTTACATGTATCAGGGGTATTTGATCATGTTGTTGCAATAACCGAGTAGCCAAGCACTTCTTTGTGGCATTGCAGGTTGGGGCACATGAGCCAGAATGGAATGAAACTCTTATGCCGTTTGGGTTATGTACCGCATTTGAGTTTCTCTGATTTTGAATTTTGTGAGCATTGTCTCTATGGGAAGCAGACTAAATCAGCCCATAAAAGAAGGGGAAAGAAAGAGTTTGAAAAGCTTGATTTGGTGCATTCAGACGTATGTGGTCCCATGCCTACACGGTCATTAGGCGGGGCTGAATACTATGTGACATTCATTGATGATGCAACTAGGAAAGTGTGGGCTTATGCTATAGCTCGGAAGAGTGATTTGTTCCAGGTATTTCAGAAATGGCTGGCCTTGGTTGAGAATCAGTCAGATAGAACGCTTAAATACCTATGGACTGACAATGGTGGAGAGTATCTCTCTCATGACTTTCAGCATTTCTATGATACACGTGGGATTAAGAGGGGGTTCACATCCCCTCGTACTCCAGAGCAAAATCCAGTTGCAGAAAAGATGAACTGTACCATTCAAGAAAGGTTGCAATGCATGCTTTCCAATGCAAGTCTTTCTAGTGGTTTTTGGGCTGAGGCAATGAAGACTGCAGTGCATGTGATCAATAGATCACCTAGTAAGAGTTTGGATGGTGGTATTCCTGAAGAGGCATGGAGTGGCAAGAAGCCCTCTTACTCTCATTTGCATATATTTGGGTGTGAGGCATATGCACATGTGCCAAAAGAGCTTCGAAAGAAGCTAGATCCTAAGTCTAGGAAATGCATCTTTTTGGGTTATGGTGAAAGTGGAGAGATGGGCTATCGTCTCTGGGATCCAGAAGCAAAGAAGATCATACACAGCCATGATGTGGTCTTCAATCAGGAGAAGATGCATAAGGCACCCATGAGGGATGTGGAAATGAGGAGAATCACTTTCTAGGATGTGAATCCACCTGCATATGTTGATAGACAGCAAGCTGTCCATGCACCAAATGTGCAAGAAATGGTACCACCAAGTAGTCTTACAGGTATACAATCAAGGGTAGATGATGGATCATCTATTGGTAGAAATGCTGAGCCAAATGTGGCTGATATGCAAATGGGACAGCAAGCTGAATTGCCCTTGAGAAGATCATCTAGAGTGTTTAGACCACCTGATAGGTTTGTTCTAGGGATAGATTATGTGATGCTTACTGATTGCGGGGAGCCTTCTTGCTACAGAGAGGCTATGATGTGTGAGGATCAACACAAGTGGGAGTATGCTATGCAATCAGAGATGAGTTCACTTATGAAGAATAAGACTTGGGACTTGGTTTCTTTGCCACATGGAAAGAAAGCATTGCCATGTAAATGGCTCTACAAAATGAAGGTCACAGGTGATGATGTGCCTAGGTACAAGGCCCGTTTGGTCGCTAAAGGGTTCAAGCAAGAGAAGGGTGTGGACTTTGATGAGATATTCTCTCCGGTTGTGAAGATGACCACACTTAGATGCATGGACTAGTGGCAGTAGAGGATATGGAGCTTATACAGATGGATGTCAAGACAACTTTCTTGCATGGGGATTTGCATGAGGAAATTTACATGGTGCAGCCGGAAGGCTTTGAAGAAAAGGGCAAAGAGCATTTAGTTTGCAAGCTGAAGAAGAGTCTCTATGGTCTTAAGCAAGCGCCTAGAGAATGGTATCAGAAGTTTGATGCTTTCATTCGGTCCCAAGTTTTAGAAGGAGTGAAATTGATCACTGCCTCTACACTAAAAGGGCTAAGGATAGTAGCTTGATAATCCTGGCACTATATGTGGACGATATGCTATTGGCTAGCAAGAATACTTATGAGCTAGATGCATTAAAGGCCAAGTTGCATAAGGCCTTTGATATGAAGGATTTGGGACTTGCAGGTCATATTCTTGGTATGCGCATCACGCGTGATCGGAGTAGGAAACTCCTTTGGCTTTCACAAAAAGAGTATGTTACAAAAGTATTGTAGCGTTTCAATATGGAGGGAGGGAAGGCAGTGAGTACTCCATTGCCTCCAGATGTGAAACTGAGTCATACAGATAGTCCCAAATCAGATGAGGAAAGGGCCATGATGGCCAAGGTTCCTTATGCATCAGCAGTTGGGAGTCTTATGTATGCTATGATAGCTACTAGACCAGACATTGAATTTGTAGTAGGAGTTGTTAGTCGGTATATGGCTAATCTAGGAAAGAGGCATTGGGAAGCAGTTAAGTGCATCATGAGGTACATGAAGGGTACCAAGGAGATGTGCATCTGCTTTGGTAAAGGAGACATGCGTGTACTTGGATACACAGATTCAGACTATGCAGGGCATGTGGATAGTAGGAGATCCACTTCTGGTTATGTGTTCACCTTTGCAGGTGGTGCAATGTCTGGATGTCTCGTGCACAGAAGTGCGTTGCTTTGTCTACCACAGAGGCTGAGTATGTTGCAGCCACAGAGGGTTGCAAGGAGGCTATATGGCTTGATCGACTAGTGGGAGATTTGGGGATTCATACAGGTGTACCGACATTGCATAGTGATTCCATGAGTGCTATTCAGCTAGCACGGAATCCGGTCTTTCATGCAAAGACCAAACACATTGAGGTCAGGTACCATTTCATCAGGGAGGTACTTGAGGACAAGCGCATAGAGCTTGTCAAGGTTCATACAGATTATAACACTACAGATATGCTGATAAAGAGTCTACCTAGTCAGCGGTTTGAGTATTGTCGTGTATTGATGGGCATTGGATAGTATGCTCATTGGTTGTTCTCCCTTAAAGGCACATTGTCCTTTAAGTGGGAGGTTGTGGGGGTTAAAGGTCACTGTGCCTTTACCTCGGTTATGTACAATACTCAAACACATATATAAATGAATGAAATCAGGGAGGTACTTGAGGACAAGCGCATAGAGCTTGTCAAGGTTCATACAGATGATAACACTACAGATATGCTGATAAAGAGTCTACCTAGTCAGCGGTTTGAGTATTGTCATGTATTGATGGGCATTGGATAGTATGCTCATTGGTTGTTCTCCCTTAAAGGCACATTGTCCTTTAAGTGGGAGGTTGTGGGGGTTAAAGGTCACTGTGCCTTTACCTCGGTTATGTACAATACTCAAACACATATATAAATGAATGAAAAAGAAGATTAGGGTGGTTCTGCACCCACCAAAACTTGTGTAGCTCTCTGTCTCTCTCTCTCCTTCTTCCGTTCTTGCTTCCATTGAGACCACTCTCAAGACTTTTCCACACACACCATGCATGTGGGAGGATGCATTTATTGGGAGAGACCCCCTCTTTTGGCTATAAAAGGAGGGGGCTATTTCTTGATGAGACATGCTCATTCTTGTAAAGCCAACTAGCTAGTACTTTGATATTTCCCTCTCATCCTTTCTTTCAAATAAAGTATGGTCCTCTTCCCTTGATGTCTCCACCTTTACATTCCTCCTCCTATCATGTACATGCTTCTCTTCCCCCTCTCCCTTTCCCCTTGTGTCATAGTCTCCCTCTTCTTTTCCTCTCCTTCTAATTCCTTTTCCCCTCCCATGATAAGGTTTCGCCCTCAAGATCTCCTCTCCTCTATGGCCCTCGAGCGTGGCCATGCTTAGCCTCTAGCCTCTATTCTTGATTTCTTTTCCGACTAATAACACACACACACTCTTCCTATTCATTTTTTCCTTAACATTTACTTTACATTTTCCCCTTCCCCACCCCTTACCAGTTACACTCTTAGTTCCTTCTCTCTCATTTACACTCCCTAATTTCCCTAATCCCCCCTAAATTTCCCCTAACTTTCTACCCCCCTATTAATTTTCCTTATATTCCTTTCTTCCCTATACTCCTATTTTTTCTATTTACCCCACTTTCCTATTTTTCCTATTTATCCCTATTTTCTTATTTCCTTAATCTCCTTAATTCCTATTTTCTTATTTCCCTATTTTTCTTATTTTCCATTTTTCCCATTTTTTTATTTCCCCTATCTTCCTAGTTTCCTAATCTTCCTAATTTCCTTTTTCAATTTCCTCATTTCTAAAATTTCCTCATTTTTCCTTTTTTCTAATTTTCCTATTTTGCCTATTTTCCTAATTTTCCTACTTTCCTATTTTCCCTATTTCTCCCCTTATTCCTCTATTTATCTAAAATTCCCCTTATTTTCTTTTTTACTAAACCCTCCCTAAATTCTCCTATTTACCCCCTTATCCCCTAGTTCACTAAAGTCCCTAACTCTAGTCCTACCTTACTAATAAATCCCCGGCCATTCACACATTTTTTAGTTTATTAACTAATGCTCCTCCTCATTCTGCATGGCCCTTGATGGCTTGCCTTCCCAAAACCACCTAAAAACCCCCTACCTACCCTGATGCTCCCCTTCCCGACTGACCCAACCCCTCTCCTTTATAAGGACTAACACTTCTAGCTCCCACAGTATGTACTACACTGCCTCTTGCCATCACTTCGTACTCCGTAGCCTCCTATTGTGTTTTTCTAAAGCTGTCCGCTACTATATCCTTTCACATCTCTCCCCAGGGCCCCGCTCCAATGTGCGGTCTTGGCTTTCGCTCCTGCATGTCTGAACTTCCCACACATTACCCTGTAGCTCTGCCAAACTCCAACCCTCTAGCTTGAGGCTCTATAATAGACTCCACAGTCCACAAACTCATCTGTGACTAGCGTACCCCCTTGAAGACACTATAGCAACGTTGCTGTCACCTCTACAATGACTCGGTCTCAGCTGTACCTACTTGAGTACAATGTTCGTGCGATGCTATCTCTCCCCTCGTTGACCTCAACTACCTCACACATGGACTCACAGGTCCCCTCTCTTGCTCCTTTAATTTCTCTTTCCTTTTATTCTTACCCCTCTTCGATTCCTCCCCCCCCTCTCTCTTCTCTCAATTTTCAATACTTCAAACTTATTCCTCCCTCTAACTATGCATTACCTTTACCCCAATCTTTCCTCATTCCCTAACCTTTTCCTATTGTTCTCTTAGTAATCCCCCCCTCCCTCTCTCTTAATTTGCAATACTTCAAACTTATTCCCCCTCTATCTATGCATTACTTTTACCCCATTCTTTCCTCATTCCCTAACCTTTCCCTACTATTCTCTCAGTAATTCCCCTCCCCCCTCCCCTTACCCTTAAGTGGTTATTATCCCACTAGCAAAAATCGGGTTTTTTTCTCCCAAATTTTTGTGCTTGATAATACGCTTAATATTTTCAAGTTTATTCCATTTATTCCAAGTTTGGTTATTTAAGTGTTTTCTTTTGACTTGTTTCCCTTAACCTTCTCATTATTTAGAATTTCTTAGATTACCTTTTTCAAACTTTTAAAATTTCCTTCCTTTCTTAAATGCTCTAAGGTTTTAGATTCATTTCCACTTTCACGTTTATTGCCCTCGTCTTAAATTCAATTTATTACTCCTATTTTTCCTCATGTTAACCTTCATTGTTAAAAATATCCTAATTCTTTAATAAAAAGTGCTCCAACTTTTAAATTCTCCTCCTGCCTTTCACCTTCATCTCCCTCCTTTAAAGCATAATTTCAAAATTTAGGTTTTTAAGTCTGTTTTATGAGCAACTATTTTTATTGTGATCCCGATAACAAGAGAGGGGTGTCTATGACACCTGTCTTTCCAACCAAGTTAAAATATGGTTCTTATCATTTTTCTTGTTGGATGGTGGCAGGTAGGTAGACTCCCCTCTTCAATAAAAGTGATGCTGCCAACGACTTATCAAAGCTCTACTGCTCACATTTCCTTTTTTAGAAAATTGTTCATCCTTTAATGATGCTACTTCTTGTTTTGGATGTTTATTTTGCAATGTTTATCTATTAAACATTTCTCTTTCCTTCTCCAAATTTGTCTACTCTTCACTATGGAAAGGGGTGTTGTAAATGGATACTACACACACACACACTTTCATTTTCTCTTTTTCTTGTTTCTCCACCTTAGAAAGTTTTGAAAAAAATTTCCCCCATCCGGTTTTTTTTGTGCTTTGCTACTTTGTCTTGCCCTTTAACCTTATGAGCGCTAAGTGTCTTTTAAATGCGTATTGCCCCCATTGTCTCTTAATCTTGGTTTGATTGCTTTAATTTTATTTTTGGAGTTAACTTAATTCCCTCGACTCGCTAGTACCCTTTTTTTAGCCTAACCTTGTATGTCTAATTGTCCTAGCTCTTTTGTCCCTTGTCTTATTAATTCTCTTATCTAATCTTCTCCCTAGCTAACTAAAGCCCCTTGTTTTACTCTATACCTAGGCAGTGTATCCTTTACCCTTACCCGCGTTTTTAAATATTAAACCGTACCTTAATCCTCTTTTATCAACCTAACCAACTTACCAACCTTGGCTTTACCCTTACCTCCCACTTCCCCTTGTTTTCCCACTTCATCTTGGTGTTTAGTTCTATATTTACTAGGTTGTTCAAAACCCCCCCACTAGTTTTAACAATTTTGACTAACACAAACCACTCTTTCCTAGTCCTTTATTATGTAAATTGGCCGTTTGTAAACCTACTCACAATTGCAAATTGTATTGTTGAACACACAATCATTTAACAATTGATTGTGATAATTTATTAATCTTGTACGACTTTTTACGTAACCTCCCTCTAATGCCCCATTGACCTTCCCATGCATGCTCTTCTTGCATGTTTTGGGTCTTGGTGCACGTTACTTTTCTAGCCTAGCTCTTTTAGGACCCTTCGCCTCTTCTTCACCCTTAGCTGCCCTTTATCTTACAAAGCTCGTCATCCTCGTGTTTACCACCTTCACACCCCTTACTCTGCTCCTGCCTTATGACCCTTCACCTCTTCATAGCGACTACTTCCACGACTTCTCACCTCTTTGTTCCAGCTACTTCCTTGACTTCTCACCTCTCACCTCTCCTCCGCCAAGCTTCTTGGCTTTTCACATTGCTTTGGTGTTCAACCCCCTCCTTTGGTAGCCATAGTGCTGGTCGTACCTTTACTTCGCCTCTGTCTGCTCCTCGACTATTTAGTCTCAAGTACTCCCCCCCTTTTTTAGGCTGTCTCACTTTTATCTTTCCTGCAATCTTATGATTCGAGTCCCTTCTTTGCCTTTTTTCCAACTTACAAGCCCTTACTCTTTAGCTTCCAGTTTGTTTACTCTCTGTCTATTTAACGACGTCACCCTTGCCTTGACTTGTCCCCTGAGGCCACCTTTTAAGTACAGGTCCCAACCTTCTTGCTCTTATCTCCGTTTGCACTAATTTGTGCTTGTTCCTTCTCCTACTTCTCTTCTTGTAAGAACTCCTTTACTGAGGTGCCATTCATCAACTTGGTCAGCTGCGCGTTGGCTTCTTTCGTTATGCCTGCAGTTCTTGCACATTGTTGTTCTCCCTCCTCTCTGGGTACTTGCTAACCAACCGACTGCCTCTTATCTTCCTCTCACCTGACTCAAGCGCTAGACGTTATACTTTGTTTGGCTCTAGTGTTCCAGTTTTGCGTTGTTTTGTTGCTTAATCAACTCTTAATAAGTTTCCGCTTCTTGTATCCCTTCATTTTGCCCTAAATGGTTGCTTTTTTCTAGACTGACTTATAGGTTTTACACCCTTGTCTATTTGTCTATGTTTATGTATTGTTACATATTTACTTATACAAATATGCTTACATACAATTAAGTGTAGGAGATTACTTATTTTTGTATTTATGGCTACACACACACACACATACACACACTCACACTTTAAAACATTGTTTATTAAAGTTTAGCAACCCTTTTCACTGTGGTCTCTTACTCCCCTTTTTTTATTTTTTACTCTTTATTTAATTACGCTTCATTATTCATCTAATTGTTTAATCTATTCCTCTATTATTCATTAGCTTTTGTAATTACACTAATTTATTTCATTTCAATTGCCTTAGTTAAGGGGTTTGTTTTTTTAGTCTCATAGTTAACTTCTTTCTTTACCTCCTTTTTTGTTAGTAGCATGAACTTTTTTGTCGATTGTTTCTGATTTATCTTAGTTGTTTTCCTTTTCCCTTGTTTGGTACTCTTATATGGTTGTGCCCATTTTTAATTTATAGTAACTTTTTCCTTTAGACTCTTTTAATTTTTGTGCCAACTTCCCTCCTCTTTTTCACATAATTAATAGGTTCTTTACATTCCAACTTCCCCCTTTTTTCACACAATCTATTCTCCTTTAAGATTTATTTAATGCTAACTTTATTAACTAAAATTTATTAAATTAATTACTTAATTTTATCGTAATCATTTTTTCTTAATTTTACTAATACTTTTTCCATAGATGCTCCCTTCATTTAATTGTGGTTAATCTTTAAAGGATGAGGATCACCCTCCTTGTAAAATATTGGTAATTTATTTTTCTTGATTCTCATTCCTAAATTTAAGGGTATGGACTACCCCCCTCAATAATATTTTTTGTGGTGGTTCCCATGGATGGTTTCAATTTTGCGCTTTTATCTCTATTAATTTTGGTAAAATTTTCTTTAGTTGTAAGAGGTTATTCACTTATTTATGAAAATTTAAAAGGTCTATCAATTATGAATATGGATTGCCCCTCTTGTGACATATGACGCTGCTTTTGCATTATGCTCTTATGGTATTTGCAAAAATTTAATTGTGAATCTAGACGGTTGTTTATGTTCCTTGGTAAAGCAATAACACCCTAGGGGATATAGGCATTACTTGTCTACCCATTTGAAATGATGATATTCTAATACCTCATTTTTCTTGGATGGTGGCAGGTAAGTGGACCCTGACCTTGGAACCTAGACTACCTGATGGATTCGACACCCTTTTCTAATGTTGTGTTCCTATTTGAAACTATTCTCAATTTTGTTAGAATTTTTACAAACTCTCATTTCCTTGCAATTCCCAACTTAAATGCTGTAAATATATATTTTCGTACTTGTCTCATATTTAATTGTTTATCCAAATGGTGGAATTAATTGTATGGCTCATTTATTGATGGGACTTTTAAATCTAAACACACACACACACACACACACACACGTGTGCATGCGTAGTCAGCAGTGGTATAAGCATAATCTAATATGATACAAATGTTCCTAAGAAGTTTTTGTGATTTCTATGCACATATATGGTACACATGCAATAATTATGTGACTATAAGTGCTCCACATTTGTATCTAAAATGGCTACAAAGCTAGTGTAACTCTATCGTGAAAGGAAGTTGTTGTATTACATGATATACACACATACATGTATAATCAATTCATCATACCAAATACTAGATGCACTTACTGTGCCATGTTCTATAAGATCCTTGTTGATATAAGCACAATCACATGTGCTAAAAGTTTAGGTTTATAATACAATAATCACATTGATGTGTTGAATAGCATCCAATAATATATCATGAGTACCCTGTGTGGCTAAGTATGTGAGTAATGAAGACTTGTGAAAAAGATACCAAGGAAGTAGGGCAGTCAAAATGACATATGCAATTGCATGGGTATGTGTTCTAGATAAGTTGGGGATATGGTACTTACACAATGACATGTGTACTAATGGTTCCAAATATGTGATAACTTCACACCTTTTTGATACATGTTGGTAGCTCCACAATGGTGATCATACTCCAACATGTTCTAAAAATTGTTTTCTTTCGAGAGCTATACATGGTCCATAAATGACATAGTGCCTTCTTTGTTCACCATGATGAAACATCTTTTTGCACAATGGCATGTGATATTGGATGATGGAAAATTACACAATTGACCGTGTAATCAAGGTGATGGTCATGTGAGCTCATTTTGCTGACTATGACACATTAAAAGTAGAATTCTTGAGTCGTTTTAGAAAAGAGAAAACTCCAGAGGATATCCTCAAGAAACTGAGAACTATGAAACAAAAAGATCTTATGGTTGAAGATTATTCTCAGATGTTTAGAAACCTCAACAAAAGACTAACAGCAAACCAAAAACCCACCCAAGAGCAACTGGTGGGGGATTACTTTTGCAAAGGATTAAACAAAGAACTGAGAACTCTGCAGTAGCTATCAGGGACCAGCTTGGAGGGGCAAATGACTTTAATAATATGGTAGAAGTAGCCCAACGGGCAGAAAGGAGACTTGGTACAGTATCAAAGTCCAAAAAGACAAAGAAGAAAAAGCATTCAGATTCACAATCAGATTCAGATACGGACACTAATAGTGAAGCAGAAGAAGACACTGATGAAGAAGAAGCTACCTCATTAGAAGAAGATGAGGATGATGAAGAATATTCCAAGAAGAAAAAGAACGAGAAGAAGCAGAAGAAAAAAGAAAAATCCACAGCAAAAAAGACATGATGGTCATGTGAGACACCACACTTTTGCTAGTAAATGACATTATTTTCATGACTAGCATTCATGACCTTGTCTTGCATTTCTATAATTCAAGCTTAACAATGATGTTATTTGCTAGGTTATCACACATGGTGGAAAATGGGCTCAACATTAAAAGCGTACACATAAGTATTCCCTTTTAAAACATGGGAATTAAGATCATAAGTGGAAGGGTTGAGGTCAATAAAGTCTAAGGCCAAAATGAGGGAGATATATTTGTGGAATCTTGTTAAAAAGTTTTGAAAAGGTATGGTTTCATTCTCTACCCCACAATACTTTTCAGTTAGCTTGAAGTGACATAAAGACTTTTGACTTCTTTGTTCTTCAAGTTTCAAATAATTTTGATAGGACTACCTCCACTCTAACAAGAATATTATGCACTTGTAAACACCTTTCCTTTGCATTTAGTTGCGGGAACTCATCAATTGCATACGTGAACTAGATCTACTCATTGTTGCTTGATTAACAACAATAGTTTTGGTAGTGTCATTCTCTCAACTACGATGGAGTGGAAAGACTAATTGTTTACCTCTAGATACTAATTGTCATTCCCTTAACTAGGATGGAGTGGAAAGACTAATTGTTTACCTGTAGAAACTAGTTCAAATAAGGATTTCTGTTGACCTAATTGAATGCCCCCATCCTTGCTTGGCATTTTGAGACTGGATTTAACATTAATTATACTTGAAATCCATAAGCAAAACTCATCTCTCTCGACATCAAGGCATCCGATGGGTAGAGTAGCATATCAAAACTTGCGGGACTTAAGATAGCATAGCCAAATTCCTTTTTACTCCAATTCTTTTAAAGTTACATATGCACCCCAGAAGGTAAGGGTTCCCATGAGTGAATCCAACACTATTATCGTTCACAGTAGCAAGCGAGAAGATGTGACCCACTCTTGATATTGCATAGAGAAAAGGAGTTAATAGATCTAGAGGCATGAAGCAATCTCCTCTTAGAGGCACCCAAATAATACTTGGAGCAACACCATATGGGAGATATGCTCAACTAGCTAATGAAGGACTTTCTTGCAACCTACATGGCAAGTGGATCCTACAAGGTTGGAGCAATGAAGTGGCTAGCATCCTTTTCATCTGTTACTGAGAGGTACGAAAGGCATATTCTTTTCATGCAAACTTGAGCATCTCTATAGTAATGATTGCATGGTCTTTTCAATATCCTATGACACCACTGAGAGTCCTTTCAAAATCTGCTTGACAAGGACTTTAAAGCATCCCTATTTTTGATGCTTTCAAGCATACTGCCTTTTTAGAAAAGGTGTACCCACCTGATCTTACTTTCACCTCACTATTTCTTCTCCTTCACTTAACCATGCAACACATTTATTCTCCCTTCTTTTCCATGGTTGGATCTACTCATCACCCCTCTTCCTCCTTCAAGCCCTCTTCTTAATCGTTGTGCCTCTTTCTCATTCAAGATGTCTTCTTTCTCTGACATGTGAGGAATAACAAAACTCGAATGAGGAAGTGGTTTGGGTGAGGACTTTTGTCAATTTTGACATTCTAGTATAATGGTTTATGTTCAAAAGTAGCATGCACTGCTTACTTTTATGGAGTTTTCTTACCCATGATATTTTGAGTAATTACATACAAACAACAATTACAAAAAGTAATCGATTATCTTACAACAACAATTACAAAAGGATTGTTTGGCAATGCTTTTTCAAGAGTCAAGGAAGAAGGAGTGGAAGAAAAGGCTCAGGGTATGTGCAAGAAAAAATCTGACAAATTTCCTTGTGCCATTGCCATTTTCAAGGCAAAATATATTTGGAGGAGGAGCCTCCTGGGAGGCTCCTACAAATTTTATTTTGGCCATAACTTGGGAGATGGGACTCCAAATATGGTTATGTTTGTAGTCAAACTGATTGGAATGATATGAATGGAGCATTTCTCATGTTTTAGTGTTAAAATTATATAGCTTTTAAAAATTATTGTACTTGTCTTTGTTTCATCAGAGCTAGACTGTATCAAACTCTATATTTTCTTATGACCATGGATTTTGCTAAGATAGAGTTTGTGGGACCTTAGTATCCTAGAGGTGTATGGTCATATGAAGGTGATCCATAATTAGTAAGCATCATGGTCATAAGGTGATCAATAAGTAAAAATTGATTGCTACTAAAGTTTTAGACAAAGTTCCTCTTAATCATCGATCAAACTCTAGGCTCGCTTGAATGCAGTCGCTTGATGTTTCAGCTTACTCCTAACATGGCTGTGTTGCCTCACAACTCGAGCTAATGTTTCTCTCACATGATCAAGTATATTCCATAGAGCCACTCAGGCTCTTGACTAATCATTAGAGCTTGTCTGCAGCACTGAGCCAGTTGCCTCTTCAATCCTCTATTTTTGTGGATGTCCTTCAAGCTTCTCTAAATCTCCCCCCACCAAGCACTCTATTGCAACATTTTTCTCAAGATTTGTTGCTTCCATAGTCAACCATCGATGTTGCTATCTATTACCTTGTAAGTAGAAGGTTAAGGGACATGTTGCAATAGAGGGTTTTATCCCCTTTATCTCCCAAGGGTTAAATATCTTAATATTTTGAGAGACTATAATTTCCTATAATTTCAAAGGCACAAGGTTAGAAATGTTTATAAATATATATTATTCCAATTATTTTTTGATGTGACAAGATTTGGGGACTTTCTATCATTCAATTTTTTTTTGAAATCTACTAAAAACTGGACAAGTCTAATACTTTCCATGGAACAAGTAGTGGCTGATAAGACTAAGGGTGTCTTTTGAGTTGGAGGTGCTAGTGCATCATGAGTACACTAGCTGAGTTAACCTATCTTGCAATATGATAGTATTCATAATAATTTATCCAATCTTGCTTTGGGTGTATTAGATGTATAATGTTTCCTTAGTCTTGAACCAAGGGATGTAATAGCTACTTGATAGGCCTAGAAATGGCAATGCAAGAAGCCTAAATCATTAATTTCCAAGGCACCATATTGGATGTTTCTTGAGGATATAGACACCACATATGTCTTCTCTACCCAATCATTCCAAGATAGGTCTCCACAAATGCAATCACATGCACTCAACTACTCCCATCGCATCCCCAATAGCCCATCCCGGGTGAAGTTTCCTATCCACCTCAACCATACAAGCTCTCTTTCTAGTATTGTGTGGTCCAAAGATTGAACCTTTATTGTATTGAAAGGTTGATGTAGCATATGTAGTTTCGTGGACGAGTCACAATATTACGTCATAGAGCTTGGCTCTTCTCCTTGAGTTAAGGCATTTGTTCTTCAAGCTATAAAAGCTACATCTTTGAAGCTTTCTCCTTGAGTTGAATCCTCCAAATAGCTATCAGTCCTCTGTGAAGATAGTGGGAGAGAGGGAAGGAGTCTCACTTGAGGCTTTCTCACAATCACAATGGGGGAATACACACAAAGGTGGAGGCTGAAAACAGTTTTTCCTCTTCTTAGTTGTGAAAGCCAAAAGAACTCTAGTACAAAGAAAATAGAAGAACCCTATATGTGGGTCTCAAACCAAACTCAACTAACTAAGGTGGCATACTAACTGAGCCACAAACTAGAGTAGATAAGGATAGCTGTCATCCAGCTATTATTCGTGGGCAGTGTACCAACCGCATCTCCAGCTAACAAGTCGGTGACATAAATGCACAACAGTCACCTTGGCATATCGCGAGTGGAGCTCGATATCTCAACACTCCCCCTCGAGCTCAATCCCAATTCCTGCACACCAAGCAGGTCTCTGAACTTGCGCAGCTTCTCTGCGCCCAATGCTTTCGTGAATATGTCAGCTACCTGATCCTCTGTGCTGACATAAACTAGATCAATAAGACCTAGTAAAACCTTCTCCCGCACATCGTGATAATGCACCTCAATGTGCTTTGTTCTGGCATGAAAGACTGGGTTCTTTGCCAAATGTATACTACTCATGTTGTCACAATAAATGACAACCGGCCCATCTGTAGACTGATGCATATCATAGAGTAGTTTATGCAACCAAGCTACCTCACATGCAGCCATTGCTGCACCTCTGTACTCAGCCTCCGTGCTCGACAAGGCAACTGTAGGCTATTTCTTGCTGCTCCAAGTGACTGCAGCACTCCCAAAAGAGAACACATACCCACTGGTAGATCGTCTATCAGAAATACTACCAGCCCGATTAGCATCAGTGTATCCATGCAACTGTATCTGAACCCCAGCCTCATAAAATAGTCCATACTGCAATGTGGACTTCACATACCTGAGTATGCGTCTAGCCGCATCCAAATGCGGTTTCCTTGGAGCCTGCATAAACTGACTTACCAACCCAACAGCATAGCTCAAATCCGGCTTGGTAATAGTCATGTAAATCAAACTTCCTACTATGCGTCTGTACATAGTAGGGTCTTCCAGAAGCTCACCTGCATCTGCGCTCAGCTTCACATTCTGCTCCAAAGGAACTGAAATAGGCTTACAGCCTGTCATCCCATATTTGGACAGCATATCCAGTCCATACTGCCTCTGCAAGAGCTGTATCCCACTTGGTGATCTAATCACCTCAATGCCCAAGAAATAACACAGCTCTCCCAAATCCTTCATCTCAAACTTCTGCCTCAATAGCATTTTCACATGAAGGATATCTTCATCACTATCACCTGTGATGATCAAATCATCAACATAAATGACCAGCAGCATAATCCCTTTCTCTGTTTTTCTCACATAGAGTGAGAAATCTGCCTTGGAAATCTGAAAGCCAATAGTGATAAGATACTGTCCTATCTTGTCAGACCATGCTCTAGGTGCTTGCTTCAAGCCATACAAGGCTTTCTTCAACCTGCAAACAAACTCAGGATGAATAGCATGAACATAACCTGCTGGCTGCTCCATAAAGACCTCTTCTTGCAAATCACCATGCAAGAAGGCATTCTTTACATCCATCTGATGTAAAGACCATCCCTTTGATGCAGCCATAGCAATGGCTGCTCTTACGGTTGCCATCCTTGTAACCAGGCTGAAAGTTTCTTCATAATCAATGCCATATGTCTGTGCATACCCCTTGACAACTAATCTTGCCTTGTATCTATTCACAGAACCATCTGCATTGTGCTTGATCTTATAAACCCACTTACAGCCAATTGCATTCTTGTCTTTAGGCAAAGGCACCAATTCCCATGTAGCATTTGCATCCAAGGCATCCATTTCTTCATCCATGGCTTTCTCCCATTTTTCATTTCCCATGGCTTGCTCAAAAGAAGTGGGTTCTGGTTCATGTATCACTTTGACCATATAGGCATAGTGAATGGCTGTAAATCCATCATATTTCAGCCTATCCACAGGATACCTGACCCTGGTAGACCTGCGCAAAATAGGCTCACTTCCAGGTGCTCTCAAAACATCCCTGGTCTTCCTTACTCCAGGTGTAACAACAGAAGGAATACCCAACTCATCATCAATGCTCTGTTCTGAGCCACTGGATTCACCATCCACATAAGAGTGACCTACATTCACATCAAACATGGGCTGATCTACCTTCTCTTTTCCTTTTCGTGATACCTGCATACCACTATCTGCATTGCTTTGAGGAGATTCTCTTGATCTCAATCTACCTGTCCATGGCGAAGTATGTGAACCACTGCTAGACGACACTGCAGGTCCACTGATATTTTGTGATTGCTGCTGTGAATTCTGTGCAGCATTACCATTTTGTGCATCTACATCGATCATCACATTTACTGGTTTATACCAGCTGCTCATCTCATCAAAAACAACATCTCTGCTCACTGTAAACTTACGAGTAGAAGGGTTATAGCATCTATACCCTTTCTGCTGCAGAGAATAACCAATAAAGACGCACTTCTCAGCTTTTGGATCCAACTTGGACCTCAACTCATCTGGCACATGGACATAGGCAATGCAACCAAAAATTTTCAAATGAGAAATATCTGGTTTCCTACCAGTATACATCTCCTCTGGCGTCATGCCATGTATTGCTGCAGTGGGAGTCCTGTTCATTATATAAACTGCTGTAGCAACTGCTTCAGCCCAATAATAATCTGGTAGATCTTTTTCATTTAGCATAGCCCGAGATACCTCTCCAATATGCATGTTTTTCCTTTCTGCAATTCCATTTTGCTGTGGGGTATGACTGCATGAATATTGCTGCTTTATACCATGCTCTTGCAAGAACCTTGCAAACTCGTTTGAGAGGTACTCTCCCCCTCCATCTGACCTTAGGCATTTTATTTGCAGGCCTGTTTCTTTTTCAACCATAGCTTTGAAAGCTTTGAAGTGCCCAAACACTTCACTTTTCTTTTTCATAAAATACACCCAAAGTTTTCTGCTGAAGTCATCAATAAATGTGACAAAATAGTGACAGCCACCAATAGATGCAGCTTTAGTAATCCACACATCAGAGTGGATTAATTCCAATGGCTTTTTACTCTCTTGAACATGCCTAGGAAAAGGTTTCCTTGCCTGTTTCCCAAACTGATAGGCTTCACAAACCTTGTGCATTTCTGCAACCTTGAATTTAGGCAATCCTGCAACAATATTTTGGGCTTGCATTGATTTAAGTCGCTGTATATTAACATGACCAATGCGTTTGTGCCAGATATCAATATCTGCAACTACACCGGTCCCATGTGCAAACATTGCTGCACTCAATTCAGGCATGTCTGCATCCAACGTAAACATCCTGCCCTTCTTCTTTCCTTTTGCTATCAAGCGACCATTATTTTTCATATCCTCAACAAAGCATCCATGAGGATTAAATCTGACTTGCAAGCCCTGCTCAACCATCTGACCAACAGAAACCAGGTTCTTGGTGATGTTCGGGACATGAAATACATCAGACAAGTATTTCTTTTTCCCATCCTGCATAGACAAAGGAATTTTGCCAATCTGCATAATAGGATGTGCAGTATCATCACCAGTCTCCACAAATCCTGGTTTTTTCATTTTCCTTGCATCTTGCATCCATTCTGCATGACCTGTCATGTGGTTTGATGCACCTGAGTCAACATACCACACATCATTTCGTTCTTCTGCACTTGTCACAGAATTGGTCATATGCTGCACCATAAATAGATGCTCATTTCTGTCATTACCCTGCCTACTAGAAGATGCATAATTGCCTTGCTGCAATTTTCCAGTCATAATGTCATTCTGCTTTTTATAGCAGTCCTTAGCCATATGACCCATTTTGCCACAATAGTAGCATTCAACATTGCTGTTTGCATTTTGGCCTCTCTGCCATCCACCACGGCCTCTTTGGCTCCCCCTGCCTCTAGAGTTACCACGTCCTCCTACATAGGACTAGTTTTCTTGCGTTTGCTGCATATTTTGATTTCTATCATGGCCTGCAGATCGGCCTCCTCTACCTCTGCCAGCATTCGAGTAGAAGACAGTTTCTTTTGAAGTTCCTGCTGAAGAAGATGCACCCCCATTTCTCTGCTCTTCAGAAATTAGAAGAGCAATCAACTCCTCAAAATCTGGAAATTTTTCACGGATGGCAATGGATGTCCGGAATTGTGCATAATCCTTTCCTAGACCATTCAAGGTCACAGAAACCAAATCGTCATCATCCATTGGCGACCCAATGGAAGCAAGTGCATCCGCAATTTTCTTCACCTTCATGTGGTAGTCATTGATGCTCATGTTTTCTCTCTGCACATTGTGCAGCTCCTGCTTGAGCTGCATTTTCCTGGCTTGCGTATTTGTGCTGTACATTTTTGCCAAAGTATCCCATGCCTCCTTTGGCGTACTTGCATCCTGAATATGCACAATCATGGAGTCCGAAATACTGATAGACAGCCAGTACATAACTTTCCTGGCTCTCTCATGCCATCCTTTGAATGCCTGCATTTCCTGTTGACTGGGAACATTAGGAAGAACAGGTTCTTCTTCATTTGTTCTTGTCAAGCTTTTCAGTGACAATATGTGAAAGAGAATCAGATGCCATTACAGAACACTGCAAAATATTCTGTCACTGCAAAAAACACAGCTTTTGCCTCACACGGGCAGAACTGCAAAATTGACGAAAGTGGTATTTCACCACATAGTCACTTCCTAGTGACGATTTTGCATCAACAGGCAACAAGCATGAATCTGCAACTCCCAATATCTCTACACAAAGGCATACGATGCAATTTCTGCGGCAACTTTTCACCGACCCGCAGAACAGTGGTCGCACAGCAAAAACAGGGCCTTTTTCTGAGTGCCTGTGGAGAACTTCCGTCTCCAAAACGGGCCCCGAAATGACCTCGAATCAGAAAAATAACGTCACTAAGGGCTTCGCCCTTACTCGCAGCATATACTACGCTCTCGTCAAACCGCGAAGGGCGTCTCAATCTAAGACAGTGCACTCTTGCACTTTTGGCTGTGCTACCTGCAGAGATTTGCTCCCAAACTCGAAATAGGAAAGCAACACTGGTCCTCTTACCAGGACACCACGAACTTGGCTTGCTTTCTTGAGCTCCTTACCACGAACAAGGCTCTGATACCATGTGAAGATAGTGGGAGAGAGGGAAGGAGTCTCACTTGAGGCTTTCTCACAATCACAATGGGGGAATACATACAAAGGTGGAGGCTGAAAACAGTTTTTCCTCTTCTTAGTTGTGAAAGCCAAAAGAACTCTAGTACAAAGAAAATAGAAGAACCCTATATGTGGGTCTCAAACCAAACTCAACTAACTAAGGTGGCATACTAACTGAGCCACAAACTAGAGTAGATAAGGATAGCTATCATCCAGCTATTATTCGTGGGCGGTGTACCAACCGCATCTCCAGCTAACAAGTCGGTGACATAAATGCACAACAGTCACCCTGGCATATCGCGAGTGGAGCTCGATATCTCAACATCCTCTCCTATAGCTCTTTTATGAGCTTCTCTACTCCCATTCAAGATTATTCAATACTTTAGGTCAATTTGAGAGCTTTATTTGGTTGCTTTCTCCAGTCACTAAAGCTTCTTCTCAATCGAGATCGCGAGAGAGAGAGAGAGAGAGAGAGAGAGAGAGAGAGAGAGAGAGAGAGAGAGAGAGAGAGAGAGAGAGAACTATATGATTTGAAACCAAACTTGGTTCAATTAAGTATCATGGAATGTGAATGCATATACAGATACACATGCACATACACACACAAACACATGTGCATGCACTATAGACACACATCAAAACTTGAAATTAATGTGATTTAATGGAAAATTTTATCTATCTTAAAGGTTTCGAACATTGTATTTAGAAATAACACACTAGGTATAGGGTCTTCTTATTGCCCTTGTAGCCCAATAGTTTATTGGCACATTTACGGATATCACTAACCAAGCAGGGAGATACATTAGATTGTATAGAGAATTCATATGAATTATTCATAAATCAAGTTAGATTGGGACTCATGTTGCTATCTTGAGAATGATATATATCACCTTGTAAGTAGAAGGTTAAGGGACATGTTGCAATAGGGGTTTTATCCAGTTTATCTCCCAAGGGTTAAATATCTTAATATTTTGAGAGACCATAATTTCCTATAGTTTCAAAGGCACAAGGTTAGAAATGTTTATAAATATATATTATTCCAATTATTTTTTGACATGACAAGATTTGGCGCCTTTCTATCATTCTTTTTTTTTTGGGAAATCTACTAAAAACTGGACAAGTCTAATACTTTCCATAGAACAAGTAGTGGCTAATGACTAAGGGTGTCTTTTAAGTTGGAGGTGCTAGTGCATCATGAGTATGCTAGCTGAGTTAACCTATCTTGCAATATGATTGAATTCATAATAATTTATCTAGTCTTGCTTTGGGTGTAGTAGATGTATAATGTTTACTTAGTCTTGAACCAAGGGATGTAATAGCTACTCGTTAGGCCTAGAAATGGCAATGCAAGAAGCCTAAATCATTGATTTCCAAGGCACCATATTGGATGTTTCTTGAGGATATAGACACCATAGATGTTATCTCTACCCAATCATTCCAAGATAAGGTCTCCACAAATGCAATCACATGCACTCAACTACTCCCATCGCATCCCCAATAGCCCATTTTGGGTGAAGTTTCCTATCTACCTCAACCATACAAGCTCTCTTTCTACTATTGTGTAGTCTAAATATTCAACCTATATTGTATTGAATGGTTGATGTAGCATGGTTATGCTTATCTTGTAATGCAAGTTCCACGGATGACGTCACAATGTTACATCATAGAGCTTAGCTCTTCTCCTTGACTTAAGGCATTTGTTCTTCAAGCTATAAAAGCTACATCTTTAAAGCTTTCTCCTTGAGTTGAATCCTCTGAATAACTATCAGTCCACTCCTATAGCTCTTTTATGAGCTTCTCTACTCCCATTCAAGATTATTCACAATACTTTAGGTCAATTTGAGAGCTTTATTTGGTCCTAAAAGCTCCAATCACTAAATCTTCTTCTTAATCGAGAGAGAGAGAGAGAGAGAGAGAGAGAGAGAGAGAGAGAGAGAACTATATGATTTGAAACCAAACTTGGTTCAAGTAAATATCATGGAATGTGAATGCATATACAGATACACATGCACATACACACACAAACACATGCACATGCACATGCACATGCACTACAAACACACATCAAAGCTTGAAATTAATGTAATTTAATGGAAAATTTTATCTATCTTAAAGGTTTAGAACATTGTATTTAGAAATAACACACTAGATCTAGGGTCTTCTTATTGCCCTTGTAGCCCAATAGTTTATTGGCACATTTACGGATATCACTAACCAAGCAGGAAGATACAATAGACTGTATTGAGAATTCATATGAATTATTCATAAATCAAGTTAGATTGGGACTCATGTTGCTATCTTGAGAATGGTATATATTACCTTGTAAGTAGAAGGTTAAGGGACATGTTGCAATAGAGGGTTTTATCCCGTTTATCTCCCAAGGGTTGAATATCTTAATATTTGGAGAGGCTATAATTTCCTATAGTTTCAAAGGCACAAGGTTAGACATGTTTATAAATATATATTATTCCAATTATTTTTTGAAGTGACAAGATTTGGGGACTTTCTATCGTTCAAAATTTTTTTGAAATCTACTAAAAACTAGACAAGTCTAATACTTTCCATAAAACAAGTAGTGGCTAATGACTAAGGGTGTCTTTTGTATTGGAGGTGCTAGTGCATGATGATACCCAATCATTCCAAGATAAGGTCTCCACAAATGCGATCACATGCACTCAACTACTCCCATCGCATCCCCAATAGCCCATCTCGGGTGAAGTTTCCTATTTACCTCAACCATACAAGCTCTCTCTCTAGTATTGTGTGGTCCAAAGATTCAACCTACATTGTATTGAAAGGCTGATGTAGCATGGTTATGCTTATTTTGTAATGCAAGTTCCACAGACGATGTCACAATGTTACGTTAGCCATACTTATGTAAGCTTTGTGACTTGGTTATGGCAAGGCAGGAAGCCAGAGGGCTCAATAGTGCTTGCATATTATAGGGCCTAGAGGGCTCGGGTATAGGGGGGCTGAGCATTTATGAGGGGTGCAAAGGATAGCCCAAGAGTGGGCTTAGTGAAAGAGATCCCTTATGGGACACATGGCACCATGAAATGAGGCCACTTGGCAAGCACTAAGCTAGAGGGAGAGTTCTAGAGAGCATTCCAAGGTGGAAGGAGAGAGAAAGATGGAAAAACAAGAGGTAGGATATTCTTTCTCTCTCATAAAGCTAAGTGGTTTTCTCATGAATCTTGTGGCTGGGTGGAATTGAGCAGGAAAGCCCTCTTACTTGAGACATTGTATCATTGGTGTAAGATCCAAGTGTGCTATTCTGAGAAGAAACAAAATGTGGTGACAATGCGACCTTGCAAAAGAATGAATTGAGTAGTTTTGAGAGGATTTTGTAGCGGAAACAGCTATGAGATCTGAGACCCATTGGGAGTGCAACCTAGAAAGTAGAGTAACGACCAAGGCAAAAAGATAGGGTAGGGGAGTGTGGAACAACTAGAGGCAAAAAAAGCCGTAGGTACAAGAAAATCAAGACCACAGCCACAACCACTGGCCGACACCTTCTCATCATTGGAATTTGTATAAGAGTTGCTCATTGTTTTTAAATTATGTGCCACACTATAAGAATGTTTCATTTCTCTTTATTGGCTATTTGTTGGACATGAGCTTCATGAACTAGAGGAATTTAACTCTTTTCCTAACCAATGCAATCCAAGTGCCACAGAGATATGGGTCTTGTATCAATCAACAACACAAGAGGAAAAGCAAGAAGAGGCCACCTTTAGTTGGTACTACATGGACTATGCACTCAAATGATTTGGAAAAAGTGGTAGGGGAAGGAAAGCTAGTGGAGGAAAAGGGTGATGAAGGAGACTTTTGTAAAGGCTATGTTACTTGTTGCAAGAGGTGATTGAAACCATGCTCATTTGTGGTAGAGAAGTAACATGATATTTTTGAACGACCTACAAATACTTAGAATAGAGATTAGCCACATCAAAAAAGGTCTAAGGAACTTAACAAAAAAGCAACATCACCAAATCTCCCCCCCTCTTATTCTCTAAGGTTTTTCATCACTCTCTTCCCAAAATTTCAAAGATTTTATAGCTTTCCCTTTTACTAAGGCCCCAAGGTTCTTTTTAGCCTCGCCGAGTTCAAAGGAAGAGATTAAAGATTGAATCGAGGAGATCGAGCTCATAGATAAACTAATATCAAAGAGTGGGGTCGAAAGCAAAGGTCGGAAAGTATAAAGCGGGATGACTTCATAAATTCCAAAACCATGATCAAATACTAGGGAAGTGGACATCGCATTTTTCTCTTTATTATAAAGATTTTTGCTTTATAATTCCTAGAAAAAATCTAGCATTTTAAAATAACAACTCTAGAAAGAGATGATATGGTTAGGGAGAGCAAGGAAAGAGTGAGAAAAGGAAAGGCTATTGTTGAAGAGGAAATACATCAGGAAGCCCATTACAAAACTCAAGAGGATAGTATGAATATGGAGGATATTGATTACGATGATTATGAAATTCCATATTCAAAATTCATCAAACTAGAAACTGAGAGTGCTCTCAAACAAGTCTCAAACAGAAGCGGAATGGAAGAGAGTGAGAGAGAGGGAGAGCCAAAAGAGAACCACACACGTTTTGGTGGATGCATAACACCCTAATCTTCTATGTCATCCATATATATATGTGTTTGAGTATTGTTCATAACTGGGGTTAAGGTACAGTGGCCTTTAACCCCCACAACCTCCCATTTAAAGGCCAATGTGCCTTTAAGAGAGAACAACAATTGAGCATACTATCCAATGCCCATCAATACATGACAATACTAAAACCGATGACTAGGTAGACTCTTCATTAGCATATATGCAGGGTTATCATCTGTATGAACCTTGACAAGCTTTATGCGCTTGTCCTCAAGTACCTACTCAAAGAAATGGTACCTCACCTCAATGTGTTTGTTCTTTGCATGAAAGACCAAATTCCGTGTTAGCTGAGTAGCACTCATGGAATCATTGTGCAATGTTGGTACATTGGTATGATTCCCCAAATCTCCCACTAGCCAATGATCAAGCCATATAGCCTCCTTGTAAGTCTATGTTACTGCAACATACTCAGCCTCTGTGTGGTAGACAAAGCAATGCACTTCTCTGTGAGACATCCACAACACTGCACCACCGGCAAAGGTGTTTAAACACATAACCAAAAGCAGATGCACATCTCTTTGGTATCCTTCATGTGTACCCAAGTACATGCGTCTCTCCTCTACCAAAGTAGATGCACATCTCTTTGGTATCCTTCATGTACCTCACGATGCACTTAACTACCTCCCAATGCCTCTTTATTGGATAGCCATATATCGGCTAACAACTCCCACTGCAAATGCAATGTCTAGTCGAGTAGCTATCATAGCATACATAAGACTCCCAATTGTTGATGCATAAGGAACCTTGGGCATCATGGCCCTCTCCTCATCTTATTTGGCACTATCTACCTGACTCAATTTTACATATGGAGGCAATGGATTACTTACTACCTTCCCCCCCTCCATATTGAAATGGTACAACACTTTTGTAACATACTCCTTTTGTGAAAGCCAAAGGAATTTTCT
The DNA here is from genome assembly GCF_047967505.1 of Dipteris shenzhenensis. NCBI lineage: Eukaryota > Viridiplantae > Streptophyta > Polypodiopsida > Gleicheniales > Dipteridaceae > Dipteris > Dipteris shenzhenensis. The sequence continues at coordinate 17,533,753 of NC_141610.1, forward strand.
ACTCTGGTCACACGTGATACGCATACCAAGAATATGACCTGTAGGTCCCAAATCCTTCATGTCAAAGGCCTCATGCAACTTGGCCTTGAATTCATCTAGCTCATAAGTGTTCTTGCTAGCCAATAGCATATCATCCTCATACAATGCGAGGAGTATAAGGCTATTATCCTTAGCCCTTTTGGTGTAGAGGCAGTGATCAATCTCACTTCTTCTAAAACCCTAGGACCAAATGAAAGCATCAAACTTCTAATACCATTCTCTAGGCACTTGCCTAAGGCCATAGAGACTCTTTTTCAGCTTGCAAACCAAATGCACTGTGCCCTTTTCTTCAAAGCCTTCTGGCTATACCATGTAAATTTCCTCATGCGAATCTCCATCCAAGAAAGCTATCTTGATTTTGCATAAGCTCCATATTCTTTGCTACCACAAGTCCAAGTACATATCTAAGTGTGGTCATCTTCACAACCAGAGATGATATATCATCAAAGTCCACACCCTTCTCTTGCTTGAACCCTTTAGCAACCAAATGGGCCTTATATTTAGGCACATCGTCACCTGTGACCTTCATCTTGTAGACTCATTTACATGGCAATCCTTTCTTTCCATGTGGCAAAGAAACCAAGTCCCAGGTTGTATTTTTCATGAGTGAATTCATCTCTGATTGCATAGCACACTCCCTCTTGCATTGATCCTCGTGCATCATAGCCTCTTTGTAGCAAGAAGGCTCCCCATAATGAGTAAGCATCACATAGTCTACCCTTAGAAAAAATCTCTCAGGCGGTCTAGACACTCTAGATGATCTTCTCAAAGGCATTTCAGCTTGCCGTCCCACCTGCATCAGCCACATTTGGCTCATCATTTCCACCCATCATCTGCCCTTGCTTGTGTACCTATGGGAGTACTTGGTGGCACCATTTTGGTGCATGGACAGCTTGTTGTCTATCAACATATTTGGGTGGATTCACATCCTGGAAAGTGATTCTTCTCATTTCCACATCCCTCATGGTTGTTTTATGCATCTTCTTCTCATTAAACACCACATCATGGCTTCATATGATCTTCTTTGCTTCTAGATCCTAGAGATGATAGCCCATCTCTCCACTTTCACCATAACCCAGAATGATGCATTTCCTAGACTTAGGATCTAGCTTCTTCCAAAGCTCTTTTGGCACATGTGCATATGCCTCACATGCAAATAAGTGCAAATGAGAGTAAAAAGGCTTCTTGCCACTCCATGCCTCTTTAGGAATACCACCATCCAAACTCTTACTAGGTGATCTATTGATCACTATAGTCTTCATTGCCTCATCCCAAAAACCACCTGAAAGACTTGCATTGGAAAGCATACATTGCAACCTTTCCTGAATGGTGCGGTTCATCTGTTCTGCAACTGGATTTTGCTCTAGAGTACGAGAGGATGTGAGCTCCCTCTTTATCCCATGTGTATAATAGAAATGCTGAAACTCATGAGAGAGATACTCTTCACCATTGTCAGTCTGTAGGCATTTAAGTGTTCTACCTGACTGATTTTCAGCCAAAGCCAGCCATTTTTGAAATACCCAGAACACATCGCTCTTCTAAACTATAGCATAAGCCCACACTTTTCTAGTTGCATCATCAATGAATGTCACATAGTATTCAGCCCCACCTAATGACCATGTAGGCACGGGACCACATACCTAGGTAGCTCAAACAAGCACCCACAGGCTTCCATAAAGCTACAAATGCCACCCACATAGTAGTATGGATGTAGAATGACCTCTCGGTCTCAGCTAGACCACCCGAGCTCTGATATTAGTTGAGAGTGTTCTCAACAGAAGTGGAATGGAAGAGGGTGAGAGAGAGGGAGAGCCAAAAGAGAACCACACACGTTTTGGTGGGTGCAATCTTCTATGTCATCCATATATATATATATATATGTTTGAGTATTGTATATAACCGGGGTTAAGATACAGTGGCCTTTAACCTGCACAGAAACCCAAATGCAAAACATAGAAATGCAGTTAGGGACTATACATTAAAAGCTCTAACTAAAGCCATATCTAAGTTCTTAATAATGCAGTTAGGGACTATTAATAATACATTAAAAAATCTAATTGAAGCCATATCTAAGTTATTTCATTACCTCTCGACTTAAAGAAACCTCTAACATTCTTAAGGACTCGAAGCCACCAATTTTCAATGGGGAGAGAAAGACTGCAACAAGGATGTGATAAACATGTTCTTGGAAAATGGCAAGACTTCCATAGACTCGGAAACAACCCTCTTGAAAATCAAGTTGTGGAAGTGAGTCTTTCCCTTGGAAATAAGGCCTATAAATGGTAGATGAGCCTTAGGGAAAATGACAAGATCCCTAGGTATTGGGTTCGAAAAGGCTTTCTTAAAAGAGTTTTGACCTAAAAATTAGCTAGAAAGAGCTTGGGAAGCTTAGGACAATTGTAGCATGGGCAAGAACTCTTTAATTCAATACATGGCTAACTATAGGGAGATAGTCCTTAAATTGAAGGAAATTGACAAGTTCCAAAAAATAAGGGGTTTTGTGAGAGGTCTAAAAGACACCTACAAGGTTGAGGTGAGAAGAAACTCTCCCAAGACCTTTGAAGAAGCAATTAATATGCCCAAATATGTGATGGCACTATGGGGGAAATCCAAAGCTGAAACTTGGGATGAGAATTGGTTTTGTTCCTAAGTTCAATAAATTTCCCTATCTAAAAAGGAAGGGACACTTCAAGAAGGAGGTTTCTTAGGCACCGCCCAAGAAACCTCAAACAAAAAGATATCCTCTTTTGAAGAAAGAGGATTATGAAAAGGACAAGAAGGAAAATCTTTGCTTCAAAATGTTCAGGCAAAGATCATGCTACTTGGAACTACCATAGTAACAAAACGGGTAGGAACTAAAGCCCTAAATAAAACTCCACAAAAACAAGTACACACTGTGCAGGTGTTATCACTTAATGGCACTGAAAAGTACATTGAGGTAGAGGTTTATCGTGAGGACAACATCCACATGAGTGGCCATCAATGGCAATGTAGCAGACCACTTTTGGTCCTCAGGATTTAATGAGGATGCATGGAAAAATCAAGAGGTAAAAGTAAGAGTTATGGCACATGATAGTGCAACATATAATAGGCTTAAACTATTCATTGGTTAAGAAATTGAAGTTGCCAGAGAGTCCAAGTGCCCATAAATATGTGGTCTCTCTAGCAAAGGGCAATGATAAAAAGGTTTGGGACACCATGATTCATGGTGTAGAGATGGATACCCATGGTTATCAAGATGCCTTGGATTTCTAAATCATGGATCTCGATTGAACAGATGTTGTTCTTGGCAGAGAATGGTTGTATAGTCTTGGGTGTGGCTTATAATGGAGTTATTTAAATAACTCCGTTATATTCAAAAAAGACGGTAGAGTCTTCGAGATTTAGGGAGAACATGATGTACCCAAGTCTCCCCCTATTTGTTCGATGGAATTGGAACAACTTCTACGACAACAACAACAATGCAAGATATATCTTTGTGAGCTTACTTTTATTGGTAATTTTATTACTACTACATCTAAAAAGAATAAATTTTCTCTTGATGTGGTTAAAAATATGAATCTTCATTTGATGATTTAATGGTTGAATTAAAAGATGTTTTTCCATGTGATTTGCCTAATGGTTTACCTCCCAAGAGAGATGTGGATCATAAAACTAGATCTACCCCTATTTGTAAACCACCCTTATAGAATTAGTCAATCAAAAGAACATGAGGTTGAAAGACAACTAATTGAATATCTTAGGAAGGGCCAAATGCAATCTAATAACTCACCTTGTTCATCACCAATTTTACTCGTGAAGAAAAAAGATGGCACTATGCATTTATGTATAGATTATCGAGTCTTCAATAAAATCACAATAAAAAATAAGTATCCTATGCCTCACGTTGATAACCGGGCTATTATCCATTGCAAGGGGCAAAATACTTAAGATCAGGAATTCACCAAGTACTAATTAGAGAAGAGGATGTCCCTAAGACATCATTTTGTGTACTTGAGGTATGGGCATTATTAGTTCAAAGTAATGCCATTTGGTTTAACTAATGCTCCAGCAGCTTTTATGACTTGTCTTGAGGCCATATTTAGGAAAAACTTACTATAGTATTCCTAGATGATATCCTCATCTATAGTAAAACAAAAAAAAACATTTGGAACATTTGAGGAACGTGTTCCAATTGATTAGAGATCACTCTATTTTTGCAAGAGAATCCAAGCGTGAATTCTTTGCAAAAGAATCGAGGTAATCGGGACATTATATCCCAAGAAGAGATTCGTATGATTAATAAGAGATAACTCTCTTTTTGCAAAAGAATCCAAGTGTGAATGCTTTGCAAAAAAAGTGAAGTAATTGGGACATATTATATCCCAATAAGGGATTCGTATGGATCCCAAAAAGGTTGGGGCCATATTGGAATGGCTACATCCTATAAACCTATAAGAATTGCAAACATTCTTAGGTTTGTCTTGGTTTAATAGGAGATTCATCTTGCAAAAATGTGAGGTCAATAAGGCTGAATGCCTTAAGGTAGGAGGTCTCCTATACCCAATGGGGATTCTATCTACCAAATGGCAAAGTATCTCCATGGATTTTATTGTTGGATTACCTAGGACACAGAGGGGGCACGATTTTGTGTGGATAATTGTAGATCAGTTGACCAAGATGGATCACTTTATTCCAACCAAAGAAGAGGTTAAAAATCCAAAACTAGCTAGGTTATTTATGGAGCATATTTATAAATTATATGGGCTACCAGTTGGTATTGTTAGTAATCGGGGTAGTATATTTGACAACCATTTTTGGAGGGATGTGTTTATGAGATTGGAAACTTATTTTACATATAAGCACTGTGGATCATCCATAGAGTGATGGTCAAAGTGAAAGGGTTAATCAAGTCATTGAGGATATGCTTCGAGCATATGTAAGTAAACAACAAACTAATCGGAAATGGTATTTGCCCATATTAGAATTTGCATATAAACATTTAGCTACATGTTTTAGTCCATTCATGATGACGTACAGATTTCAACCTAGAGCCCCAATGGTAGTGGGACTAAAAAAAAAAGAAGGTTCAAACGGCCAAACACTTTCTTAAAGATATGAATCAAATGCTTAAATTAGCTAAAAATAGCATCATAAGGGCTCAAGATAGAGCAAGAAACTATGCAAACCCCCACCATATAAGGTTGGAGTTTGTCAGGGTACCTGAATCTTCAAAATCCCTCAAGACAGATAAATCTCCAAAGTTGTCTCCTTGCGATATTGTGGATCATTCATAATACTTAAGAGAATTAGAGAACTTGCTTACAAATTTGCCTTACCAAAGGGATGTAGAGTGCATCTAGTTTTTCATGTAAGTAGCTAAAAAGAAAGTTAGGAGATGATGATAATCTCATTGGAAATGAAGTCTTAGTTGAACTCATTGAACCTGCTACTTTACCACATGAACCAGAAAAAAGTTTAGACCGACTAGAAAAAAGAACACAACATACAATATGGCAAGAATATCTGGTTAAGTGGAAAGATAAACCTAAAGAGAGTTTAACATGGTAAAGGGTAAGAAATCTCTAGAGGAGGTTTCCCAATTTTTTTTTCAAGGACGTAAACATAGGCTTAAGGGGAAGGGAATGTTAAGTCAGCCATAATCACACATTCTTTGCGACTTGGTTATGAGGTGGGAAGCTAGAGGGCTTGACAGTGCTTGCATATTATAGGACCTAAAGGGCTCGGGTCTACAAACCTAGGCCTAAGGATTTACGAGGCATGCAAAGGATATCCCAAGAGTGGGCTTAATGAAAGAGGTCCCTTAGGGGACACATGGCACCACGAGATGAGGCCACTTGGCAAGCACTGGGCTATGGGGGGAGCTCTAGAGAGAACTCCCAGGTGAAAAGAGAGAGAAAGATGGAGAAACTAGAAGAAGGATGTCTTTTGTCTCTCATAAAGCCGACTGGTTCTCTCGTGGATCATGTGGTTGGGTGGAACTGAGCAGGAGAGACCTCTACTTGAGTCGTTGTATCAAAGAATGACAAAGATCAAAAGTTCTAGATGCACGATTCGAGTAGAAGCTTGAGTTACCAGATTACAATTGACATGCACAAAGAAATACAAAAGAAGAAAATGCATGTCAAAGGCCATTAGACTTTAACCCAAAAAAAGAGAGCCATGTCATGAGTCCTTTTCACCCCTCTTCATCTATTTTATCCCAACCGTTCTAGTTTACAAAAAAGATCAATCATGTCCAAGAGAATGCGAAGTTTTTGGGATTGAGTTTAGGGATTGGGATCGAGAGGCAAGTTCATGTACCAAAGATAAATATTTTTCTTTCTAAAAAATTAATTCCATGATGGTTCCGAAGTAGGAAAGGCTAACAATGGAAAAAGGAAAGTTGATTGTTGAAGAAGATATCCATGAGGAATCTACGGATTTGGAGGACGAAGTAAATTATGGCGATTGTGGAATTTAGTATTTGGAATTCGCAAAACTAGAAACAAATCTTACCATAATACGGTTGTTCATTAAATACAAGTATGGAATGATTGATTTTGTATACACATACAAGGATCAATACTTTAACTTTACATTCTTAAAGAAAGTTTTCTATAAAGAAAGCTTTTACCAAACATAGATGTGGATGTGTGCACATGGAGATTGTAGGACATAGATGCATCATACCATCTCATTTGATTTTTGATTGGTTTTATCAAAGTAGACATGATTTAGGAATAGTGTCTCAAAAGTAGGCTAGGAAACCTTTTAGTGTAGCCTTTGTGTTGAAGCAAAGTACTCCAACAATAATTCATTGCTAGATACGAAGGCACGTGTGTGCTAAATGGGGAGTGGTGTATTTCCCCCAAAAATATGCAACCCTACCACATGAGTTCCATAAAATATATAATTTTGATGGCACTTCTCATAGAAATCCACTTTCAACATACATATATGTGTGGTATTTGGGGAAAGGCCTACACCTTACTTTTGAGAGCCCATATGTAAGAAGGGCATTTTTAATATTCCTTAAACACACGTGGTAACACGATTTTCTATAGTGCATCCCCGCACCTACGTCAAGGTAGAATTGCATCTCCATATGAAAATAAATTCATGAATTTGTAGAAAATTCAAACACTTCTTTATTGGGAAGATTTATGGTCATTCATTCATTGTTCTAATTGAAATTGGGATAGGAAACTTTGATAAATATCTTTATCATTATAGATCCTGTGTAGTTACTAGTTCTAAGCCTATATATCTTTTAAAAGGCTAGTTGCTTATATGAGATCCTTGTTTCATGGGTGACGCACATATGTGAATCTTTCATTCTTTGTAGTTCACGCTATTTTTCCAATGAAAATATTCGATTCTCAACACATCATTGATCACAAAGTCCTTGGGCATCTTGGCAAACTCACCATGTGACTTGAAAATCTAGAAGAAGATCTTGAATAGGATGGTGTCAAATGGCACTGATGGAGTCTCTTGGATAGTGAAAGAAGATTGAAGTTAAGATACACTGCATGTGAAGTGCATTTAAAATGGACCAAAAGAACTCTAAGGAAAGGGAAGATGGTGACCAAATACTAAAATCTTGCTGGAAATACTTCCTATGAGCTTTTTATCAGATCACCTAATCTTTCCAACAAAAGTTAGGTGAGAGATTTGCTCCTTCACGTGCACGATGCCACCAAAAAGTGAAAAAGCCTTATTGAATCTTCACTTGGTAGTAAGAAAATGTTCATGAACAAAGAGCAAACCCATATGTAGTTTGGATGCGCTTCAATGAGCCCACACAATTCAATGGATGATAAGATATGAGGCATCATGGTCACCCTCTCACTAGGTGCATATCATGGGCTTCATGTGCCTTTAATAAGGTAATTACTAGAAATGAAGCACTGGTGTGTACCATATTGGAAGCTATGTGTAGAAATGAGCAGTTGAGCTCCATAGTTGTGGAGCCCATTAGAAAAGTGTGGCTTGCCTAAAGGAACTACTTTCACACATGATCTACCAATCCTATAGAACATTCCTACTTAGGTTCGTTACTAGCTTGATGGCCTCATTAGGACAATGCGAGCCTGTCTGTGTGTCCACATAAGGTACATGTTTAACTTCATAACTTGGGGAGTTGACAAAGCAATATGTAAGATAGCACTTGCATTCATCAAAGTGAGTATGGTAAAATACCTATGTAAAGTAAGGGTATTTATATTGGTCCTCTGAATGAACATGTTATCTAGTAGAGTTTTTACAACCTCCCCCCCCCCCCCCCCCGTGCAGGTGGGGGGTTTACAAAGTAGGGTGGATTTGGAGATGGTGTTGTACTTATGCTTGCTAATTTTGCCTTGGTATGGTTTTTGAGTGCCCAATGAGTTTATAACCAAATTCCCTATAAAACAATGCTCACATAAATGATTTGTTTGTATAAGAGCATTTGCTTAGCATGTTGTCAATTTTGCCAATACTTTAGGTGACGTAGACACGAACCGCCCAAGCGTGGGCAGGAGTGTGCCCTCACCTGACAGCCACGCACATAACAATGATTTGATTCATAGATAGGGGAGATCCATGAGCACGGGCATCCACATCCTGCCCATCCGCAATACTAGTTGTCTAGACACCAACCGAAAAGCTGCCTTTGGTACACTATGTGGGCCAGCCATGCTTGCTTGCTCTATAAATGCTGTGTTTTTCCAAGGTGAAATGTCCACTCAATGTGCAACCACACAATGCCGGGGCGGGCACAAGACACTCTATAGAAACCCTTGCCTAGCACCTTGTTGATTTTGCAAATGTGAGCGTTGGGGGAAGGGGTACGAGATTGGGGGTGGACTGTCGAGTACAAAATTGGCAGCGGACACACAATCCCTCACTTGGTAGGAGACCAATGGGGGCCGCCCGCGTGGCCCACCAGGCACGTGTCATTACAGGACACGTCCAGTCCACGTCTGCCACGGCCACCTGCCCAAACGCGTGTCGTTCTTGGGCACGCGGGCCCAGCACACGCCCCGATGACACGTCGCAACGAGAGAATGTCGTAAAGTTCTGGGCCCACACGAGACAGCGAGCCCAGCGACACGTAGCACGGCCTGCCTTCGTGGCCCACGCCGATCACGCACGGTGGGTGTCTACATGGCGTCCCACGTGGCGTGCCGTAATGTTTGGCTTTTTTGTTCTGTCGGTCGTTAGCCAGTTCGTCCGGCGGTCGGTTTTACTTTCCGACTCGACCCCTGATCCTTCCACAATCGTAATCGTATTAAAACAAATATTCTCAATCGTTCGTTCAAAGGCCTCTGTTGTCATAAACCAGTTACAGTTGTAGATTCCGGCACGGTGCACGCGCATTTCTTACATAAACCATTTCTGTCCTGAACTCCGGTATAGATCTATCTGTCTATTTGTTCGTCCATTTCCTATCCTAATTACTTCGATTCCCGCATCAATCTGGTCGTAATAGACAAATTCATGCATAAAACTCACCACGGCTACTGTCCGCTAACCAAATCCGTCATTCTTTCGATCTTACGACGCGGATTAATCCGTTTGTCCATCCATGATCTAAAATTTTACCGTTGCACTGCGCACCAATCTGGTTTCAAAAAACAGATTCATGCATAACAACACCCACCATCGATGATGTTTTTCCTGATGTCCAACCCTTTATTTATCTTTCCGTCGCACATGATCCTTCCGGCCATGATTTACGTCAAGACCCAAACATACGCACAAATCCGTTCATCAAATTAGTCGTCCATCCATGATCTAATATATTAACCTTGCATTGCGCACCAATCTTGTTTTACAGATTCATGCATAAGCAACATAACACATAAATTTATCTTTCCGCCCATGATGTACGTGATTAAGCGCATCTACCTGGTCGTACTAAATAAAAACTCGTGCGGAACAGAGATAACACCGCACATCACTACAGATCTTTCTGATGTTTGGCCACTTGTCGTTCTTCAATCTGTCGGTAGCACAACATTGTCCATCAAATCCGTCCATACATGATGTTGACTCCCCAATCTGAGCATCAATTGGAGTCATTGGACCCAATAAACAAATCCCGTCGCAAACGCCCACCACAGCTACAGTTTTGATCTTGTTTTCTTTATCGCAATGCGTGTCCAGCTCCAGCATCTGGATTCCGTTCCGGATCATTGCACACACCCCTTCGAGCGCTGCCACATGAAACTTCAAAACAGCAGTCGCTTGATCCCGTTCTGATTATTGCATTGCGTAATTCACGTTGCGCATGTGGGCCTTTCGACACAACAACGTCGTCAGTGTCGTCCGCGACCACAACAACGTCGTCCACCTCGATCGCCCTGACAGGGTTATTGGCACCTTTTAGAAATTAATTAATCTGGGTTTCTCCACGATGCCTTAAGCGTGAAAACAGCCAAACGACTATCGGCACCTTATTAGAAATTAATTAATCTCGGTTTCCTCACAATGGATCATGCGTGAAAATAGCCAAAAGACTCGCCACCAATCACTCCAAGAACCTTCTTCGGTTTTCTGATCAAGGCTTTAAGATTTGTCCCTAGCAATGGACACAGGCTCGCGCAGCCGCCCGCCCACGAAACGGAATCAGCCCTGCGTGGCAGACACCGTAACAGATTAGCCAAAAATTTCGATTCTTTCAGCTTGATTTCAGATTGATTGATTAACGCAAACCTCCCAATTCCATGTCGCAGCACATCCCAAAGTATGCATTACGCATACTATGGACCACTGGACATGGGTATTTTATCCTATCTCCCTCAATCCGATCCATGAGATCCTGCAAGCTCTTCCAAGGTCCCTTGGCTCTAGCTCTACGTTTCTACTAGTCACTTTGACGGCACTACATATCTACAGTCTCCCAAATTCGTTCCTTCTGGACTGCATTCACCTCATGCTTAGGCCGTCAGATCTCATCGTACAAACCCTGTGGACATTGGACTTCACGCAAGCGTGGACCAGGAACGCATGATCCACCCGCCGAGTTGGGTTTACTGTCATCAACCACGGCAAGCTGGAGAGGCTGGCGCCTGGCATAAAAGGCCAGTCCATGTGAGCAACCAACTGAATGCTCGACCACAGGACAGTAGTACGTGAACTAGTGGTGCTAGACTAGGGAACAAGGAATCGGAATTTTTCGTTCGACGGAGTGTGCGTCCAACGTAAGCCTTGGAAGCTAGTTCGAGCGAGGCTGCAGCCGAGGCATCTGGGTAGGCAGAGAGCAGCGACAAGCAATGTTTGCCATGTAATATAGCTAATCTGTTAATATCTAGCCAATCAGTTGAACACCGAGAGCAATATATCTGCAATCAGCGCCAGAGCAGCGACCGAACATCGTTTGCAATACATAGCTTATCTGTTAATATCTAGCCAGGCAGTTGAACTCTGCAGCAGCTAGACGAGGCCGGATCGTTCAGATAGTCGCAGTTTATTGCGTGCGAAAGAATATGGGTCTGCTGATAGATTACCTGACCGGTGCGACAGGCCAGAGCGGCTTCGGCTCCAAGTCCACGGCAGAGGATGTCACCTCTGGCGTTTCATTGTCTCACCTTACTGCCATTGTCACAGGTTGGTTTGCAAAATCGATCTGCATGTTATGTTATTAGGCCATTTCGTTACTCTTGTATCTGTAACTCGGGCGTTTGCAACAACTGAAACGGTCTTTACACAGAAAACTAGATAAACTGCACATTTCCGTTGCTTTTCTTGAGTAGATCGCTAAAATCGTTAGATTTAAGAGAAGCGGATTTTTGCACTCGTTGGGATAGTACGATACATCTTTGCTCTGAAGTGAGGATATCTTGCACTCTAGTGACCGCAACCTGATTCGTGTGATCTCCACTAGCATCTGTAGAAAGCAATGATCTGTGGAAAGACTTTGTGAAATTCGGCCGTTCAATAGATACGGAGGGCAATTCCTTACAAGACCGATTTGAAATTAAGCCTCGATCCCAGTTCAATCACACGCATCTAAGCGGTATTGCTCGGTAGTTCCAGCTCCTTCGTTCCACTGTGCAAGCCGATGCTTCCAGTTATCCTTAATACACGGTTTGAAGAGAGAAGATTTGCATCATCGCAAGAATTCATGCGTTTTACAGCCGTTGTGAGTAAATTAGTGAGGCCCTAAGGCATATGGGAAACTGCATTTCGAGCTCCAGGCTCACATAATTACGTTATCTTGATTAATTTCGTTCGATCACTTGTAAACTTTCCAAAGTACGGTTAAGCAATTCAGATTTGTTGGCTGCGCTTTTTGCACATAGGAGTAATTCGCTATATGTATAGTATTGTTTCCCTTAATTTACCATTCCAACATGGTGTGTAGGGGCTACATCCGGCATTGGAGCTGAGAGTGCAAGAGTTCTGGCCAAACGAGGCGCTCAAGTTGTTGTGCCTGCAAGGAATCTGAAAGCAGCTGAGCTGCTAAAGAGTTCGATTCAGAGGGAAACCCCTGGTGCCAGGATCATCATCTTGAAAATGGATCTTAGTTCACTTTCTTCCGTTCGATCCTTTGTTGTCCAATTCCTGAGCCTTGAGCTGCCTTTGAATATCCTAATGTAGGTTCTTCTCTTCGTGAAAGCTCGTTCAATTATATACTGAAGTGAAAGCCTAGAGGCGGTGATCTATCGTTTTCTACAAGTGTTTCAGAGTGCTTATAACAACATTTTGTGGTGTACATTTGCAGTAATAACGCAGGCGTCTTTTGCAAGACCTTCAGAACCTCTGAGGATGGCTTTGAGATGAGTTTTGCGACGAATCACTTAGGTAAGCCCGTCTTCTCAAGATGCACATAAATTTGTTCAAGGAGCAATTCTAAACATCTCAAGACGATGCTAATTTCTGCCGTATGCTGTGTGTCGGTGCAGGACACTTTGCGTTGACAAGTCTATTGTTAGACAAGATGGTGGACAGTGCGAAAAAGAGCGGGGTGGAGGGCAGGATCGTAAATGTAGCATCGTGTCTACACACGTGGGTGGGCGATCGAGGCATAGCGTTCGAAAAGCTGAACGACAAGAAGAGGTAACGTTGGAAATTTAGAATGCCTGTGAAATTTTGACCAGCACGCGGATTGATGTGCGAAGAAAACCCAAGGAAAGAATAGAAAGCTGCAAAAGCATAAACAAAGGTCGAACAAAATGGGCAGAGCTGTAGGGAAGGAGGGGAGGTCTAAGTGATGGACTGGAAAGGTAAAATGATTGGAAGCGATTGCAAGTTTTGTAGCGTAAAATAGAGTTTGCAAGTGAGGTGGTGCATTGAAAGGTGTTGTCTTTCGTGCTCTCCGCGTTCTACAATGCAAAATATATTATACATCGAACAGAGAAAAGGTAAGAATCTGTATGGGAGAGAAGTCCGGGGTATTGTCAGAAAGAAATTTGTGGATTGTTATGTTAAAGATGTTTGTGGGTTGCAAGTTCGGAGCCGCGACTGTTTGCGGCTGAATTGTTTTGGGCGAAAGGCGGGTGAGGGGACCGAGGTTTCCAATTCGCCATAGCCAGTGTACTCCACTGTTTGCCGTAGGACGAACGAGAGGAAAAAAGAGCTTTGCAAAAGAAAGATGTTGACAACGCCCCAGAAATTCCATGGGCGAAGTGGAAAAACTCGTTGTTTAGGTGCGTTGATTTGACTTTGGGACACTTTGGGAGTGGAATCTAGAAGTTTTTTTTATCGGAAATAGCCAGCGAGGTGGCATGACTGGCCTGAAAGGCCACTGTCATGAGTGAAGTAGGCGGGGGGGGGGGGGGGTTGACTATGAAATGAAAGAAGAAATTGAGAATGGACGACATTCTAATGTTGTGTAAAGATGTGTCGTCGTGAGATTTCAAAGGAGATGAAGGCCGAAAGGCGAAGGGCATTGGAGGAAGTGGTTTCAGGCCATGGTATTGGTAATTGGAGAGATGGACTGTGGGAGGTGTGTTGGGGCAGAGAGAGAGAGAGAGAGAGCACGCCTTTTATGAATTAAGTAGTTCGCCAGTACATCGAACTTATCGAACTTCCAACTCTTCCACGCGTGCAAGCCTCACTCACTCCTTAGTCCACCTTCTCAGTCTTATTCTCGTGCTCCATCCTCTTTCCAAGTTCCATCTCCAAATCTACCCAAATCTATCCGTTGTTCTTCTTCGAAATGAATATCGTTTGGTCGTTTTAATACTAAATAATTTTCGGAGTCCTAGTCATGCATTACTATGTTGTCCTTAGATATGAATATGGCTTGGTGGTTGTAGTAGTAATGGTGCATCATAATTCTAATTATGTGAATAGAAATGAATATGGTTTGGTGGTTGTAGTACTAATCATGCATCATAATTCTAATTAGGTGAAACAAGCCCATTACTCTTTTAAAAATGAATTTGGTTTGTTGTAGTGTTAGTCAATCTCAAAAGAGTTAGATGGAAGGGATGCAAGAGTACACTAGAGCCAGAGAGAGAGAGGGCACTTAAGTCTTTATTGAAAAGGATTAACTCCCCACATTTTCTTAAGAAATTCAAGTGACCACCAAGTCTTTGTTAGAGTAATATGATCTCACAGGATAGTGCAAAAGGCACTTCAATACATCCTAGGCTCATCCTATAAAAGACTTGACTCATAACCTTCAACGTGTATTACATCCTAGACTCATACTAAAAGACTTTACTCATGACCTTCAAAGTCTATGATAAAGGAGTAACTCCCAAATTTTTTCTTTTCCAAATTCAAATTCTGAAAGTAAGTGGAAAATCACACTAAGCCACCTCCAAATCTTTGTTAACATAATACACTTTCACAAGGTAGTGCAAAGGCACTTCAATGGATCCTTTGCTTGGCAGGCTCATAGTAAAAGACTTGACTCATGAGCTTCAAATTTCTAGCCAATGTGGGAAATTTTGAAGGTTACTAAATGACCATCCTTCAAAGGATGTCACATTGTGCATTACAAATTTCTAGCCATTATTAAGGTTACCAAATGCCCATCCTTCAAATTTAAAATTTTTCTTGTATTTTTATAATCTTCTCATTAGATTGACATTTATCCCTCTTTGAAGTAAGTTAGAATGCACAATCTATGGTAATAACTTAGAATCTCATCAGTGTAATATCTTTATATCGGGTTCTTCTCATTGACCACATATGAACTGATTTTAAATATTTTCTTATTGGATATGTGGAATGGTATTACTTCCACTTCCTACATGCTCTTCACATTTAATGCAAAAGACTATGCTAGAATGCCCAATCACTTGCTCCTATACATCACACCATATTATAATTTTTATTTTAATGTGATAATCTAGCACCATAGCATAAACGAGGTGCCAATCCATACAATTTCATAGATGTTAGATCACCATAGCATAAACGAGGTGCCAATCCATACAATTTCATAGATGAGTAGGTCTAACAGAGCATATTGTGTCACGTCATCATTACTTTTGGTTGTATATCTCATCTTTAAACTATTTCTTGAAAATAATATAATCAACCTTTAGTAATAAAATTGTTAATATAGTATTCAAAGTAAGACAACAAGTATGAATCTATTATTGACTCTGTTTAGCTAATAACTTTAGATTAAAAAGTCTTTCTACATAGGATGACTTTTTTGAATGGTAACTCTCTTGCATGCACTCAATGTAGTTGTGCTTCAAGTATGCACTGGACCATTTAAAACATGCAAGTGTGCTATTGAATGGAAAACATGTGGTTGATCAATAATTGTCATCTCTATATGCTCTTAGAATTAACCACGGCCCACAGTATCGAGGTGATAATTTAGAACACGGAACAAGATGCAAGGGTAGGGCTTGCATAGAGTGGGATAGATCTATGTCAGAGCAAGATATCTCTTTTGGCACATGATCAATGAGAATCAAATACATAATTTCCTATGCATTTAGCTTATTTTCATGATAAAAGATCCTTTCAAGATATTGTTTTCCTAGTAAGTTTAAACTTCTCATTCAAAGGTTACCACACTTCATGCAAGGTGGGAGCAAATCGCCCACTTGTGTACTAAAGTGTAGCCTGCCATTATGATAGTAAGGTTCGCTTGTCTTATAAAGCAAAGACAGTCATCATTTTGTGCCTGTGAACAAAGGCACCCACATTTTGTGGGTTGGTAGAAAGGCATTCATGGAATGAGTGGAGACAAAATGTGTGAGACTTTTTCTAAAAGGATGATTGCACCTTTTTAACCTAGGAAGCTCATTGGAAGAATTTCTATTGATATATGCTTATCTTTTGTGCTTGGTTGGATTTGCACGCAGTTTTGTCGAGAGTATCAATTACGCACAATCAAAGCTTGCGAACATTCTTCATGCCAAAGAGCTTGCAAGAAGGCTAAAGGTATGGAGACATCAATATCCACATAGATAAGAGACTCCAACAGGAATTATTTTGTGTCATCATTCATGCCCCCCTCCCTCAGAGACACTCTCTCTCTAGTCTCTCTCTCTCTCTCTCTCCCCTAAGTTTGCAGATACATACACACACATACACATACATATATACATACACATAAATATACATATACATATATATACACATACATATATACACATACACATACACATACATACACATACACATACACATACACATACACATACACACATACACACACATACATATACATATACCTACACACACATACACACGCGCACAAACACAACACATACATATGCATATATGTATATACACATACATGTGTGTGTGTGTTTTGCCCCCTCTCCAATCTTAGATATATTGACAACCCGCATCTGTATATAAGGGAGTTAGACACATGCTATTGCAGAGAGAGAGAGAGAGAGAGAGAGAGAGAGAGAGAGATGCGTTCGTGGGTCTTCACCCTCCCTTTCTACAAATCTAAAACGATTTCTCGACTCGTCCCTTACGCGCAGGAAGCTGGCGCTTATGTGACAGCCAATTCTCTGCACCCGGGAATCGTGAAGACCAACATCATTCGTGATCGGGGAGGAGTTGTGACAGGTGACAATCTCTTCGTACATACACTACCGGCCTCGTCGGTGTGTCATTTCGTATGCATTGGAGCGTAACTCGCTACAAATCTCCTAAATAATTCCGATTGGACATTTTGCAGACGCTATCTTCACTGTTGCGTCTATTTTCATGAAAACGATTCCCCAGGTTAGCTAGCATCTTCTACTTGTTCAGTTTGCTTTCTCCTATCCTGTCGTTATAATAGCGCTCAACTTTGAAGTATTCTGAATTGAGTAGACGGGATTACTACGGCAGAATAATAATGGTAGGACCTGGTAGCTTGTCTTTCCCACTTTTTCCCACTTGAAGAAGCAGAAAGAAGTGGGATGTGACAAGCCAGTACCCTTGCCGACCTCAAGTTCTCAACTACTGCTCATTTTTACTTATACACTCGTGCATTTTCTTCCAGGGTGCAGCCACCATATGCTATGTTGCAACACATCCTGATGTCAAAGGAGTGTCGGGAAAGTACTTTGTGGACTGCAACCAAGCTGAATATTCTCCGTGTGCCAGCGACGACGAAAAAGCTCGGGAGCTCTGGCGATACAGTGATAAAGTCACCAACTTGTGCTAAGCGGAAGTTGTTCCCTGTCAATTTTGAGAAGGCCCTCGTGCATAAAATCATTCACGCGCTGCCTACCGTGGGAAAGACGTATAGCTAACGACTCAAGTGTACAGGAGCACCTTTCGTGCTGGAAGAGCTTAAACTTGTAAAGTTGTAAAGAAATGGTTGAATGTATTTAGCTGTAAAATTACAATTTCAAGGGGTTACGACTATCTCCGTACTATATACATTTCAGTCTCTAATGTAGAAGGCAATTACCAAAATAAAGCTAGGAATGCAATTTTCAACGGAGGACTACACCCAACACTATCGTTCATTACCAAATTGAAGGTTTTTTTAAGGACATTTTTTATTAGAAAAAGGAAAATGGCGTTAGCCCTTCAAATGTTATGATAACAAGAGTAACGGGTGGTTGAACATGTGGGTGAGTGTTGGGTGTGTGTGTTTTCGATCACCAGCCACTAGGTGAGGGTTGAGTTTTCAAGGTGAAAAGATATGGGTCTACGATCTTTGTGAGGAGTGTGTCATGGTGTTGTTAGAGTTTAACATCTGTTGATGTACAGTATGAGTGAGGGCTTCTTTGTGGGTGTGCCCGCCCGTGAGGTTAGATCAAGAGGGGATACTAGGGCCATGTGTACATCCAGAGTACCATCCTGGATATAGCCATGCTTAGGGCTACTTTGGGGTGTTAGAGGCTTTGCAAGGGCACATCAATAGGTCCGACCTAGGACGGGGCTAGTACGAGCCTATTTCGAGGGTTTTGGGCTTGATGAGGGCTTGATTTGATGCACGCTCAAGAGCCGCCTTATGCTGACTAAGTTGCCACCTCGGCTGGGGGCCAATTAGGTTCCCAGCTTGGTCGGGCTAGCCTCGACCCCGTTGGGTCAGGTTAGACCAACCTAAGGTCAATAGGTTGGCCTACAAGTGTGGGGACCTATTTATAGGCCCTCCCCTACCCCTCCCCTACCCTCTTTCATGCATCTTACACCAAGGTTTTTCTCAGCAGTTTAGTAGGGGCTTTTCCCATATATCAAGTGTCAAAGTCTCTCTTCCTCCATAGCATTTTCTTGCCTATAAGTTTGCTCTCTTTGCTTTGATTTTTTGTTCACAAATCCATTGCGCTCTCACATGGTGTCAAAGCAACAAAATGAGTCGACTTGGGAGTGCAAGAGCAAGCATCAAGTTTGAGGGAAATTCGTTGCTGTTTAGAGGCATCTGAGGGACGATTGGAGCATGTTGAGAGTAGTTTGCTAGGAGGAGACAAAGCAAGGGAGCTGAAGGCAATTTTGTGAGAAGATACCAAAGGCATGGGTAGTAAGTGTAAGTATTGACAGAGTTGAAGGCTTAAGGAATGGAGCATCCCCTTCTTCTCTGAGCCTCCTCTTGTCTTCTCTCCCTATTTATGTCCATCTCCTCCTCTTTCCAGCTTTTCCTCTGAGATGTCGACTTTACTCAAGATTATCGAGAACAAGGTCTAAGATTCCCATCTTACCCACCTTTCTAGTGGAGTGGCAGTTGGATCGCAACAACTTTGGTGTATGAAGAGTGATGATGGAGCTAGATCTACAGTCCTATGATTCCGACAGACTTCATCTTCATGGGGATTCCAAAGCTAGATCCATTTGATGCAAAACTTGGAATTCTTAAGCAAAAGGACGCTAAGAATGCAAGGGCACATTGTTTTATTTTCTGAATTGCACAGCTATAGAGCAACGATTGTCCATATCATCAATCGATGTCCAACAACTGTAGCTCCTAAGGTAATTGCATCTGAGGCATATTTTGGTTGTACGTTTGACGTGTCTTATTTTTAGGTGTTTGGGTGTTATTTGCATGCCCATATTCCCAAGAATCAAAGGGGTAAGATGAGTGCAAAATCCCACTAGATGGTCTTTGTTTGGCGATAATACTCAGTCTACAAGATATTTTTTGTATGACCCAATTCGGAGGGCCATCATGGTCAGCAATAACGGGATATAATATTGGATGAGTAGGTACCATCTTTCATTGTGGATCAGCCACCAATTCTTGGAGAGCAAGGAGACTATAAAGATCGGGCCATTGCTCTTATTTCTGAGCCAAAACAACTATGAGAGCCTAAACTAGATGTTGTAGCAGCATCCGATCCCTAAGTTGAGGAGCAAGACCTATAGGATGAGGAGGCTTCTAATTCTCAGAAGATTTCTTCTAGAAGCTTTATTCTTGCTTTACCCTTATAAGTTAACTATGCCTTGATGTCTCCCATCATGTGGGATATGAAGCCAACCGCAGTCAAGGAAGAACTCTCTTAGGAGACATGGAAGAGAGCCATGGAGGTTGAGCTAGAGTCCATTGAGAAGAACATATCTATAAACTAGTTCATAGATGGGCAATTATTCGTGTCAAGTGTGTCTACAATACCAAATACATATTAGACGGAGTTGTGGGCAAGCATAAAGCCAAACTTCTAGCTAAAGGATATGCATAGTGCTAGAGATTGATTGAGCAAAGGGCTGTTGTAGACCACTACAGGGAATAGACCAGCCACTAGTGCATGTAGAGGAGAGGCTAATTGCAGCACAAGAATTTCTCAAGCCTTTGGTATCTCCAAAAGAAAACAAAGGGACAGATCTACCCATAGAAGAGATCATGGGGCACAAGAAGAGCACAACAAATCTATCTAAAGAAGCCTACTTTGTGCTTGGATATTACTTAACTTGTGAGCTTTTGTTTGGCTCTAGTTTTGGAGTTTTAACCTCTTCATTGGTTGGCATAAATTCATCTATCTTGGTCAACTGATCCACAATTACCAACATAGAGTCATGTTTCTCTGTGTCCTAGGTAGTCCAACAATAAAATCCATGAAGATACTTTCCCATTTGCTCGATGGAATCTCCAATGGGTGTAAAAGAGCTCCTACCAAGCCAAAAGAATTGCCCCTTCAAAAGTGCATACATTTTTCAAATTCCTGGGTGTCCAGCACTAGGACTATCATGACACTCGAAAAGCATTCGGCACCTAATGTCATTATTATCCGGGACACATGCTCTACCCTTGTAAAGCAGATAGCCATCCTCAATGGTATACTTTTTACATTTGCATCCTTTATCACCAACCTTTGGCGTGTCACCATTTTCATGCGACTCCTTAGCAAAATCTCCTCGATTAATTGAATCCCTCCTCATAATTGCATTCCATATTTCAAAAAAGTGAGGATCAAACTCACATCCTCTTTTTAAGAACTCTAGGAATCATTTTGGAATTGAGTAAAACTCGATTCACTAAAAATTGGCATTCAGCTTAGGGAATTTGCTACCACATTGAACTTTCCCTTTTGATATGTCAGTTGTGTATCAAACTCTCGCATTATTTCAGCCCATCTAGCTTTCCTTTCGATATGTCAATTGGATATCAAATTCTTGCATTTTTCATCCCATCTAGCTTTTCTTCCTTTAAGTTCTGGCTGATTGAAAATCCACTTAATTCTTTCTTAATAAAAAGTTATCTCAAATTTGGCACCATACAAATAGTGTCTCTATTTCTTCAAATCATAGACTATAGCATTCAGTTCCTTCTCATATGCCGAGTAATTCAATTGGCATTGGTCTAAGTTTTTGCTTCAAATGCCACTCGCAGTCTAACTTTTTGTTTCAAATGCCACTGGTTGACCCTTTTGTAAAAGTACCGCTCCAAATTCACTTGCATCTGTTTCAACTACGAATGGTTCATTGGGGTTTACTACCTTTAAGATAGAAGAAAATGCTGTAGCTACTTTTAACTTCTCAATACTCTTCCTTTGAGGTTCATCCCATACAAAGGTACTTCCCTTCCCCTTAAGCTGGTCCATCATTGGAACATCAATTTTAGCATGATCTTAGATAAACCTCTTATAAAATCTAGACGACACCTAAGAATGTTTGCAATCCTTGTAAATTTGAATGATGTGAGTCGTGACCATTCCAATATGGCCCTTACCTTTTCAAGATCCATACGAATCCCTTGTTGGGATATAATATGTCCCAAGTACATCACTTCTGTAAAGTAGTCACATTTGAATTCCTTTGCAAAAAGAGAGTTATCTCTAAGCAATTGGAACACTCTCCTCAAGTGTTGCAAGTGCTTTTTTCTTGTTTTACTATACATAATGGTATCATCTAGAAATACTATAGTAAATTTTCCTAAATATGCCCTCAAGACATTGTTCATAAGTGTCATAAAATTTGCTAGAACATTTGTTAAACCAAATGGCATTACTTTGAATTGATAATGCATGTACCAAATACGAATGATGTCTTAGGGACACCCTCTTCTCTAATTCACACTTGTTGATATCTTGATCTTAAGTCAATTTTAGTAAAATAATTTTCCCCTTGCAATTGATCAAAGATTAGATCAATGCAAGACATAGGATACTTATTTTTTATTGTGATTTTATTTAAGGCTAGGTAATCTATGCATAAGTGCATAGTACCATCTTTTTTCTTTACCAGTAAAATTGATGATGACTATCCAATTAATTGTCTTCCAACCTCACCTTCTTCCATTTGACTAAGTCTATACGGTGGTTTACAAATAGGGGTAGATCCAAGAATTATGTCTATTTTATGATCTACATCTCGCTTGGGAGGTAAATCATCAAGCAAATCACACAAAAAAACATCTTTAAATTCAACAATTAAATTATCAAATGAAGATTCATACTTTTTAACCACATCAAGAGAAAATTTATTCTTTTTAGAAGGAGCAAAATTAAAATCACCAATAAAAGTAAGTTCACAGAGATATACCTCGCATTGATGTTGTTGTAGAAGTCATTCCAATTCCATTGAACAAATAATGGGAGAGTTGGGCACATCATGTTCTCCATAAATCTGGAAGGCTGTACCATCTTTTTTAAATAAACCTATTGTAAGATATGCCCAAGACGATATGAGAACTATACAACCATTCTTGACCAAGAACAACATGTTTGATTGAGATGCATAATTTGGAAATCCAAGGCATCCTGATAACCTTGGATATCCACCTCTACACCATGAATCATGGTGTCCCAACCCTTTTTATCACTACCCTTAGCTAGAGAGACCATGTATATATGGGTACATGGACACTCTGGCAACTTCAACTTCTTAACTAATGAATAGTTTGAGAAATTATGTGTTGCTCTATCATCGACCATAGCTTTAACTTTTTGCACCTTCATTTTTCCATGCATACTCATTAAATCATGAGGACCAAAAGTGGATTACCACATTACCGATGATAGACAACACATGTGGGTGTTGTCCTCATGATAAACCTCTACCTTAGTGTACTTTTTAGTACCATTAAGTGGCAACATTTGCACTACCTGTACTTGCTTTTGTCGAGGTTTATTTGGGGCTTCAAATCCCACCTGTTTGTTCCTCAGGAATTTCCAGGGAGCCTTCCTTATCTTTTGGAACTCGTCAATTCCCTTCAACTAAAGGACTGTTAGGAAATGGAGTCAATTTGAGTGACTTTTAGTGTGTTCTAGAGTAGTACTATACTACTTTATATCCTAGAGTGCCATGTGTCACTATGGGACTTATCCCATATACATTTGACACCTAGAGTGTGTGTGCCTATCCTATAAAGGCATTGTACTTTCATTGTCATTTTCATCAAGCCTCATGCCTTTCTTGGTCATGTAAGTACTTTGCTTAGTTGTATATTTCTTTCCTGCATTATTTCATTTCCATTATGCTTTCCTAGTCTTGCTTTTCCTTTCCTTTCCATTCCATTCCATGTCTTGCATCTTCAAGGACTACCTCCCTATAGTTTGATATGTAATGGACTAAAGTTTTCTAACCCATGCTATCATTGTTCCAAGCCTCCCAAGCTCTTCTAACTCATTTTTAGGTGAAAACTCCTTTAAGAAGGCTTGTTAAAATTTAGGCCAGAAGGCTTGTTAAAATTCACGTCAATACCTAGGGATCCTATCATTTTCCCTGAGACTCATCTACCATTTATAAGCCTTATTTATAAGGGAAAGACATGCTTCCATGACTTTATCTTCAGGAGGAGTGTTTCTGATTTGATGGAAGTCCCAACCATTTTGTAAGAACACATTTATTGCATCCTTGTTGTGTTCTTTCTTCTGTCCATTGAAAATTGGTGGTTTCAAGTCCTTAAGAATGTTTGAGGTTTCTTTAAGTGGAGAGGTGGACCTCTCAACTGGACTAGGAGAAGTCATTGATTATGGATTAGGAGTTACCGATTGGGAATTAGATAACTTGGATATGGCTTTAATTAGATATTTTTATGTAGCATTAATAATCCCTCACTGCGTTTCTATATTTTTCATTCGAGTTTCTAGTTTAATGAATTTTGAATACAGAATTCTGCAATCACCATAATCAACATCCTCCATTTCTAGACTATCCTCTTGAATTTCATAATGCGCTTCCTCATGTGTTTCCTTTTCAACCATGGCTTTTCCTTTTACCACATGAACCAGAAAGAATTTTAGATAGACAAGAGAAAAGGACGTGACATATAATATAGAAAGAATGTCTCGTTAAATGGAAAGATAGACTTGAAGAAAGCTCAACATGAAAAAGGGTAAGCAATCTCCATAGTTGGTTTCCCAATTTTATTTTCGAGGACGTAAACCATTCTTAATAGCAGGGAGGGAATGTTACATCAGTTATAGTATTGAGGCTATGATATGAGGTGGGAAACCAAGAGGGCTGGACAATGCCTAGCATCAGTGGAGTAAAAAGCTATGGACTAGGAGTGTTCATATGCCTAGGCATATATTGGAAGGTGCAACAAGAGAACCCTTGAGAGGGGTTTAAAGGAAGGTCACTTTAGGACACATGGTACACTAGAGAAGACTCCACATGGCGGGCATCTAACTCATCTATGATAAGCTAGGGACCCACCAGGGATCCTATGAATAAGCATTTAGGTTTTGTTTATAAATATCAATATTTGAATTCCTTTGAAGGAATTTTAAATTGGACCTCTCTTCAGACTTTGCATCTCATTTAGTAGAGAAAAGAATTTTTCATAGCATTGCATCTCTCTCTCTCTCTCTCTCTCTCTCTCTCTCTCTCTCTCTCTTTATGTGTGTGTGTATGTGTGTGTGTGTGCACATGTGCATGCATGGGCATGTGCACGTGGGTGTGTGCATGTGCGTGCATGTGTGTGTGTGTGTGTTTGTGTGCATGTGTGCATGTGCATGCGTGTATGTGCACGCACACACATGTGCACGTGCGCGCGCGTGTGTGTGTGTGTGAGAGAGAGAGAGAGAGAGTGAGAGAGAGAGGCCCGTTATATTTATAATCTCGACATATATATGCTTTTCATATGCCTTTTACACACACACACGTGCGCGCGCATGCACGCACGCACACCTACATGTGCATGCATGCACGTGCATGCGCACGCACACACACACACACACACAAACCCTTCCATTGAAAAGAAACGTGTGTTACTAACCCCCTTTACTTTGGACAAGAATGTTATGGGACATGCCATCGTATGACCACTTTGGACTGTGGTCTATTGAGTGAGAGGTAGATAAAAGTCCCATTAAATCCCTAGGACACTTCATAGGAAAAGAAAAGAAAAATACACCCATGAACAAGAGGGGCATTGTTGCAATAATGGAGAAGATCATGTATGATTAGACTCCTAACTAAGTTTAGAGCTATATTATGATAGGAATATTCCTAAGAAGCACAGGCCTAGTCTATTGTACCATGGAGAAGTAATGCCTGTTGAGATATCAAGCTCTAGCCCCGATATATCTCCTGGATGACTATCATTTATGTCACCGCCTATGTTAGTTGTACTCGTGGTATAGTTAGACTACCACGTATGTTTTTGGTTTGGGTTCACATATGAACCACGTATTCTAGGGTTTGACATATAGGGTATTTCCCTCTTCTATTGTATCGTTGTTGTGTGCAAAAGTGAAGAAAGGCTTCACCCTCCAACCTTGTGTCCTCTCTCTTTTGTGTGTTGTGAAGAAAGCTGCACTTGAGTCTCCTATCTCTCTCCCTTATTCTTTACATGGTATCAGAGCCTTGTTCGTGGTAAGGAGCTCAAGAAAGCAAGCCAAGTTTGTGGTGTCCTGGTAAGAGGACCAGTGTTGCTTTCCTATTTCGAGTTTGGGAGCAAATCTCTGCAGGTAGCACAGCCAGAAGTGCAGGAGTGCACTGTTTCAGATTGAGAGGCCCTTCGCGGTGTGGCGAGAGCGCAGTATATGCTGCGGGAAAGGGCAAAGCCCTGGGTGACTTTATTTTTTGATTTGAGGCCATTTCGGGGCCCGTTTTGAAGACGGAAGTTCTTCGCAGGCACTCAGAAAAAGGCCCTATTTTTCGCTGTGCGACCACTGCGCAGCTAGTCGGTGGAAAGGTGCCACAGAAATTGCATCGTATGCCTGTGTGCAGAGATATTGGGAGTTGCAGATTCATGCCTGTTGCCTATTGATGCAAAATCGTCACTAGGAAGTGACTGTGTGGTGAAATACCACTTTCGTCAGTGTTGCGGATCTGCCCCTGTGAGGCTGTTTGCAGAAGTTTTGCTATTTGCCCTTGTGAGGCATTTGCTGTGTTTACAGGTTGCTGTTGCAATCCGTGATTTGTAAAATGTCTGAGAATCTGTCTACCATTGTGAGTGAGAATCTTGACAAGAACAACTTCCAAGCATGGAAGTTCAGGATGACAAACTTCCTTATGGGAAAGGGAGTTTGGGAGTACATCAGTGGTGAAACTGCAGAACTAGTTTTGGGTGCTGCTCCCACTCCTGCTGAATTGAAAGCCTTTAAAGAATGGCATGAAAAAGCCAGAAAATGCTTGTATTGGCTGTCTGTTAGCATTTCAGATTCTATGATTGTGCATATACAGGATGTAGAGACGCCTAAGGAGGCATGGGATACATTGGTGAAGCTGTATAGCACAAATACCAAAGCACGAAAGATGCAGTTAAAGCAGGAGTTGCACAATGTGCAAAGGAAAAATCTGAATATAAATGAGTATTCCTTGAAGGTGAAAGGCCTTGCAGATTCTCTTGCCTCCATTGGAGCACCTGTTGATGATGAGGACTTAGTGTCCGTGACCTTGAATGGTCTTGGGAAAGATTATGCACAGTTTCGGACATCCATTGGAGTCCGTGAAACATTTCCTGATTTTCAGGAACTTATTGCTCTCTTGCTGAGTGAAGAGCAAAGGAATGGTGGTTCAGCCACCTCAACTTCTCAAGAGACTGCTTTCTACTCGAATACAGGTAGAGGCAGGGGTAGAGGAAGAGGCCGTTTTGGTGGCCGTGCAGGAAATCAGAACCAGCAGCAACAACAAGAAAACCAGTCCTATGGAGGAGGACGTGGTAGTTCTAGAGGCAGGGGGAGCCAAAGAGGCCGTGGTTCATGGCAAAGGAACCAGCAAGTAAATAGCAGCACAGAATGCTATTATTGTGGAAAGCCTGGACACAAGGAGAATACATGCTATAAAAAGCAGAATGACATCAAAAGTGGGAAGTTGCAGCAAAGCAACTATGCATCATCAAGTGGGCATGGTGACGACAGAAATGAGCACCTTTTTGTGATGCAGCATATGGTTAACTCCATGTCAGGAGATGCTGCAGCTTGCAATGATGTTTGGTATGTTGATTCAGGTGCCTCTAACCACATGACCAGTCATGGTGAGTGGTTTCATGATGTTAGAAATTTGGATAAGCCAGGTTATGTTGAAACAGGTGATGATACTGCGCACCCAATTACGTAGGTTGGTAAAGTGCCATTGGCTATGCAGGATGGCAAAACGAAGTACTTGGCAGATGTACTTCATGTTCCAAAAATCACTAAGAACCTGGTTTCAGTTGGCCAGATGGTTGAGCAAGGTCTGCAGGTTAGATTTAATCCTGATGGATGCTTTGTTGAGGACTTGAAAAATAAGTGCCGCTTGGTTGCAAAAGGCAACAAAAATGGCAGAATGTTCACCTTGGATGTTGATATGCCTGAGGTGAAAGCTGCTATGTTTGCGCATGGGAGAGGTGTCATTGCAGATATTGAGATATGGCACAAGCGCATTGGGCACGTGAATATACAAAGGCTGAAATCTATGCAAACGAAAAACATTGTTGCAGGTTTGCCTAAATTCAGAGTTGAGGGAATGCAAAAGGTATGTGAAGCATGCCAAATGGGTAAGCAGGCCAGACATGCATTTCCCAAAAATGCTAAGGTGAGCAGAAGACCTTTGGAAGTGATCCATCCAGATGTTTGGACAACCAAAGCTGCTTCTATTGGTGGATGCCATTATCATGTGACGTTTATTGATGACTACACTAGGAAGGTATGGATTTATTTTATGAAGCACAAAAGTGAAGTGTTCAGCCATTTCAAGGCTTTTAAGGCATGGTTGAAAAAGAGAAAGGTGTGCATATTAAAGTGCTAAGATCTGATGGAGGGCGAGAGTACTTTTTAGAAGAATTTTGTGAATATCTGAAAGAACAGGGAATTCAAAGGAAGTACTCATGCAGGTCTACCCCTCAGCAGAATGGGGTTGCAGAAAGGAAGAACATGCATATTGCAGAAGTAGGACGGGCAATCCTAAATGAGAAAAACATGCCTGATTATTTTTGGGCTGAAGCAGTAGCAACTGCTGTTTATATTATGAACAAAACCCCCACTGCAGCTGTCCATGGCATGATGCCTGAAGAAATGTATACAGGCCAAAAACCAGATATTTCTCACTTGAAGGTATTTGGTTGCATAGCTTATGTTCATGTTCCTGATGAGAAGAGAACAAAGCTGGATCCAAAGGCAGAAAAATGCATCTTTATTGGATATGCTCTGCACCAGAAAGGGTATCGCTGTTATTACCCTTCCACCCGCAAAATGCAAGTGAGCAGAGATGTTGTTTTTGATGAAATGAGCAGGTGGTATGCACCAACTGTTATGGTAGGAGATGCAGATGCAGGAAATGGGAATGCTGCAATAAATGCAGAGCAGCAATCTCAAGCCTTGAGTGGACCCAGAGTCTCCTCTACTAGTGGATCTAATGCATGGACAGGGAGATTGAGATCTAGTGAATCGTCACATGGCAGTCCTGATAGTGTTGTGCAGGTATCACATAAGGGAAAAGAAAAAGTGGACCATGCTCCAGTGTTTAATGTGTCTGCTGGTAGCTCTCATGTTGATGGAGAGTCAAGTGGCTCTGAAATGAGCCTTGATGAGGAACTTGGGATTCCTTCTGTTGTTACACCTGGTGCAAGGAAAAGCAGGCATGATTTAAAGACTCCTGCAACTGATCCAGCTGTATGGAGGTCCACTCGTATTAAGTATCCAGTTGACAGGCTGAGATATGATGGGTATACAGCACATCACTATGCTTATATGGTCAAGGTTCTAGAGGAGCCAGAGCCCACATGTTTTGAGGATGCAGCAGGGCATAAAAATTGGGAAGCAGCTATGGATGAAGAGATGGCTGCCTTGGATGCAAACCACACTTGGGATTTGATGCCTTTGCCTCATGATAAGAAGGCTATTGGCTGCAAGTGGGTCTACAAAGTAAAGCACAATGCTGATGGGTCTGTTAGCAGGTACAAGGCAAGATTGGTTGCCAAAGGTTTTGCACAGACATATGGAATTGACTATGAGGAAACTTTCAGCCCAGTTGCAAGGATGGCAACCGTGAGAGCAGTAATTGCTATGATTGCTGCAAAGGGATGGTCTTTGCATCAGATGGATGTGAAAAATGCCTTCTTGCATGGTGATTTGCAGGAAGAGGTTTATATGATGCAGCCAGAAGGTTATGAGGATAATTCACACCCCGATTTTGTATGCAGGCTGCGCAAAGCCTTGTATGGCTTAAATCAGGCGCCGAGGGCATGGTCAGACAAGATAGGGCAATATCTTGTCACTATTGGATTTCAGATTTCCAATTCAGATTTTTCACTTTATGTGAAAAGGACAAACAGAGGGATTGTGCTTGTAGTCATCTATGTTGATGACTTGATTATTACAGGTGATAGTGATGCAGACATTAATGAAGTGAAGCTGCTGTTGAAGCAGAAATTTGAGATGAAGGATTTGGGAGAGCTGCGTTACTTCTTGGGCATTGAGGTTATTAGATCCCCGAGTGGGATATGGCTTTTGCAAAGGCAATACGGTTTGGACATGCTGTCCAAATATGGGATGACAGGCTGTAAGCCTATCTCTGTTCCATTGGAGCAGAATGTGAAGCTCAATGCAGAGACAGGTGAGCTTCTTGAAGATATTACTATGTACAGGCGCATAGTAGGTAGCTTGATTTACATGACTATAACCAGACCAGATTTGAGCTATGCTGTGGGGCTGGTGAGTCAGTTTATGCAGGCACCGAGGAAGCCACATTTGGATGCGGCTAGGCGCATACTGTGGTATGTAAAGTCCACATTGCATTATGGACTGTTTTATGAAGCTGGGTGTGCATTACAGGTACAGGGATACACAGATGCTGACTGGGCTGGTAGTGTCTCAGACAGGAGATCTACTAGTGGTTTTATGTTTTCCCTTGGGAGTGGTGCCATCAGTTGGAGCAGTAAGAAGCAGCCAACAGTTGCCTTGTCGCGAGCACAGAGGCTGAGTACAGGGGTGCAGCAATGGCTGCATGTGAGGTAGCTTGGTTACGGAAGCTACTTGCAGATATAGGACAGTCAATTCATGCAGCAGTTGTCATTCATTGTGACAACATTAGCAGCATCATGCTTGCTAATAACCCAGTTTATCATGCTAGAACGAAGCACATTGAGGTGCATTATCACTTTGTGAGAGAGAAGGTTCTAGCTGGTGAGATTGATCTTGTCTATGTCAGCACTGAGGAGTAGGTGGCTGATATTTTTACGAAGGCATTGGGTACCAAGAAGCTTCGCAGATTTAGGAGCTTGCTTGGTGTACTTGAGATGGATTTGAGCTTGAGGGGGAGTGTTGAGATATCAAGCTCTAGCCCCGATATATCTCCTGGATGACTATCATTTATGTCACCGCCTATGTTAGTTGTACTCGTGGTGTAGTTAGACTACCATGTATGTTTTTGGTTTGGGTTCACATATGAACCACGTATTCTAGGGTTTGACATATAGGGTATTTCCCTCTTCTATTGTATCGTTGTTGTGTGCAAAAGTGAAGAAAGGCTTCACCCTCCAACCTTGTGTCCTCTCTCTTTTGTGTGTTGTGAAGAAAGCTGCACTTGAGTCTCCTATCTCTCTCCCTTATTCTTTACAATGCCACCACTAGAACCATTGATAATGGTCTCCAGAAAAAGAGTAGTGAATAATTTCTCACTTTGAACCCATATTCATATATGTATATATA